>NC_064244.1:61039563-61339563 GCF_003254725.2 Canis lupus dingo | reverse complement strand
AACCAGGGATGGCTGCTGTCTTCTCCAACAGATAAGCCACGCAGACACAGCTTCTGCTACTTACCTCCACTCAGTATCTCTCCACTGAGGTTTTCAAAGCTCCTATTAGCCTGTCAGAAGGAAAGGATTAACATGTATTTTGATTTCTGTTGAAAACACGTTGTTTCAGAAATAAAGTTGGCATGGCAGGCATCTTGGTTGATTTAATCTCTGACACAGAAGCTTATTTATAGCATCACAGCCTTCTGAATGTTTAAAAACTCGAGCATTATAAGCCTGCTGTGCTTTTCCTGTGAAGTATGGAACAGCACTGAATGAATAATGCCACCTGAGCCAGCAGCCAGGCACGCTCCAGAATCAAACATAGCTTTCATCTGCTCCTGGTGTGTGTGAACTCCCTTCTGCTGACACTGGGTCCCTCCTGTGGGATGTGTCCCAGGCCACCAGCCCACGGCCTGGGAATGGAAGCCCTGAAGGGAACAGGCTGGTCCCTGACCCGTTTTTCCAGTCTGCTTCTCCCTCTCTTCTGAATCCTCTCTGGGATGGCTGGACACATCTCTGAATTGGATGAGCCTCTCTGGGCTGCATCTGCCCCCAAGAAAACCCTTCCTACTGGCAGTCCGATTCCACCAGATGTGTGTCAAGAATATTTTTTGAGAGAGACACCTGGGTGATTCACTGGTTGAGTCTGCACAGGGTGTGATTCCGGGGTCCTGGGACTGAGTTCCACACTGGGGGCCCTGTGAAGAACCTGCTTCTCCCTCTGCCTATGTCTCTGCCTCTCTCTGTGTGTTTCTCATGAAAAAATAAAATCTTTTTTAAAAAGACTTTTTTGAGAAATGGTATTTAAACAACTAACTCCACTGTCTTCATTTTCTAGGTCAAATGGAGTCTCACCAGAGCATCCCCCCCCCACCACCACCACAACTAAATCTCACTAAAAATAGATATTGATGGCAGACATGGGTTAATTTAGGCATTTACTCCTGTCTTCCTGTCACAGGAAAAGTTGATTATACTCAAGTTAAAAGGTAGGTTGTTTGGTGCATATTTAAAACAGCCAGGCAGTGGCATCCTTTTGGGCAGAGGATCCCCAATAGCTACGACAAGCATAAACATTTTATATTAGCTTACAGGCAAGCACTAACAGCCTCGATGCTATGATCTATAAAGGGTGTACTTTTACTGGTCAAGGATCAAAGAGGGTTTTTGTTTTTTGGGGTTGTTTTGTTTTTTTTGTTTTGTTTTGTTTTGTTTTTGTTTTTTTGGGATCTCATTGGTCAGAGGTTATAGTTGACATTTAGACAAATAAAAAACAAACAAACAAACAACAACAACAAAAAACCAGACTACATAGGTTCTAGTTCAAGCTAACCCCACCTCTTTCTGGAATCTGGATATAAAAATAAGTATTCCATACCAGGACCTTTATGTAAGACAGAGAATACAAAACAGCTAGAAAATCTCCATTCTTAATCACAAGCTGATTACAGAAAGTTCTCATCAGGGAAAAAAAGTTCTTACAGCCAGGCCAGGAACGTGCTGGGAGAGGCACATGACAACCCTGGTGAATTACTAACATTGAGGATTTACTACAGTGGCCACACTTCTGAGACCCAAATCATGGCAAGTGCACTGAAAAGCATAAAAGTTCTTATGAGGTAAATATGGAAAGGAAGACCATCACAGAAAATTCACCTCTATGCTGAGAGGACACAGAATATCATCTTGGCTTTGCGTTTAGATTATAAATGCATCAGTTCTGTGACCATGAGCTAGTTTTGACTCTTTCCCAGTCAACCTCCATTTCCACATCTGTAATGTGTAATCTGTAATGGCAGTAATCATATTACCTTCTTCCTAAGGTTGTCATGAGATACTGAATGGGAAATAAGGTTTCTCTGTGTCATGGAAACCCTTCAGATTTAAGACAACATGGGGTGCCTGGGTGGCTCAGTCAGTCAAGTGGCTGACTCTTGATTTTGGTTCAGGTCATGATCTCAGGATCCTGGGATTGAGTGCTGGTTGGGCTCCATGCTCAGTGGGGAGTCTGCTGGAGGATTCTCTCTCTCTTCCTCTGCCCCTCCCTCCACTTGCACTCAATCTCATTCTCACTCTCTTTCAAATAAATAAATCAATCCTAAAAAAAAAAAAAGATTTAAGACAATAAAATAAATGTCAAATCGCCCCTGTGGAACATGCTTAAAAAATTATAAAATGGATTTTTTTAACTCTTGGCTCAGGCTTGATAACCCTGAGGAAAGGCAAGAAGTATGATTGAAAAGGCCAGTACTGAGGTTCTAGAAAAATCTCTGGTGTACACTGTCAGTGTTTAGCATCAAAAGCCATGGTACCAGCAATTTACATGGGGAAGAACAACCAACAGAAAAACAAGCAAGGGGTAGCTTTGGAGGGTGTTGCCAGCGTAGCTGCCATTGGGGTCATCTGTGGAGATGGACAGTATGGTCCCAGTAAGACACAGCAAAGAAGGAAATGGCTAATACACGGGGCTGCCCAAGAGATCCAGTCCTTGGATCTCAGAGGATTCGTCCTAGATAGCTGTTTAGGAGGAATGTGATGGGGCTGGATATCCCACAAGGCAGATACAATTAGAGCTAAAGTGCTGTTGTTTGAAATATAACTTTTTACTCCATGCTAGCATGGCCTAAGGACTGCAGATGCCAATGGATGTGCAAATGCTTGATCTGTAGAAAACGCTCTATGATGAAAGGAAGCAGGTATTTCATTATTTTGGTTTGCCAGCTGGTTATTGAGGTAACCAGCTGGCAAAATCTATGAAGGCAGTGCTGGTAACCCACAACAGGACCCAAAGCCTGAAATGGGGAGAATGGAAATGGATCCCCTTGATGGAACCGATATCACCTGGACACAGCAAGTCCCTCTCAGTGGTGATCTGAGGGCCAGAGATGAAACCTGGAGAAAAATGCAGCTATTAAGATGGGAAGTTGCCAGAGTTTTCCATGGGAGGAATGAAAAGAATGGAGAAGCCTATAAGACTTCAGCTAGAGTTTAGCTTTTTCACAGACCCTCTCAATGTAAATATAAGTGGAAAGAAATTTCTCCAGGGGAAGAAAAAGCTGCATCTAGGCTCCTCAAAAGCAAGAGAGAACTTGGGAGAAAAAAGCAAGTCAACCAAGAACTGAAGAAGGCAAGAGGGGTTGAGGACAATTGAGATCCTGCTTCCTGAGGGAGGGGGAATATGATAATCACACGGACTTGGGCTTTTCCATGGTAGCCTCCCTGCAAGAAGCCCACATAGACCTTCATGGCAACCGTGTTGCTGAGGAACTTAGATGGTGTCTCTCCCAGCCACTCAATATTGGAAGCTCTAGATCCAAAAGGAAGCAGACGATTCTGTTGCAGTTGCTAAGAGTCCAGCAGTTTGGGACTAGGGGAAAGAGGGAGGTGGGAAAAAAAAAAAAACCTAGCATGCATACAAGCCTACCAGGCAAACATGAGTGTTCAGTCAGAGTAGCATGTCCTTGTCTCCTGGGTGCTGGGCCATAGGTTTATAGGATGGCTCACTGGGACAATGAAGGCTGGTGAGCTCCTGATTAATTCATGGCATTGGGGGTGATTCGTAGTCACTGTTTCTTTCCTCAGAATGAGAGACAATGGAACATGCCATGCAGTGTGTGTGTGTGTGTGTGTGTGTGTGTGCGCGCGCGCGTGCACGTGCATGCACGTGCATGCATGAATGCTCCCACCCCTACCTGTGTGCAGGTAGGTAGGTGGGCACAGGAGCTCGTGAGGCTATGGTTTACAGGAGAGAGCCCACCATTGGTTATTTTAAAAACCCCTGGCTTTTGATGCTTGTTAAACAGAATATCAGGGCTGGAGAGGCCCTGACAAATTACCAGGCTGATATTACCTGGACTTCAGTGTTTGGGGCATATCTGTCTACATTTTCGTAGCTTTTATTAACCTTTCTAAAACTTAATTAAATGTTTTTTTTTATAGGGAAACTCATATCACTATCATAGATAGAAAGCTAGGTTCGTTTACCAAAAGAAGGCAACTAACAACAGGTGAATGGTTCTGTGCTGCCGTGTACCCTCAGAAACAGGCACATTAAGCCCTCCTGTCTACAGCGTTGGTGGCTTAGCAAATGAAGAGTCTCCAGCAGCATCTGGATGCTCAATAAATGTTAGTTGCCATCCAAGGATATTCATTCTATATTTAATTAATTTTATTGGGCTGCCTTGCCCTGTCAGGTGCAAACTCCGGTCTAGATGATTTAGTTTATACTCAAGTTCAGTGGATGGCGGTATGGTTGGTAATGTTTTGATCATATTTCGATAGCGCTCTTGGCATTTGCTTGGCAAATGGAAGGCAAGAAGATACAGTGCTGGGTAAGAAGATAATTCATAGAAAAGTTTTCCACAGTGTGATCCACTTAGCTTCCACATGACCCACACTCACAAGGGGCTCCACTTATGAATATATGGGAAAGGGGGATGGTGGGGGGGAGGCAGAGAAGAAACAAAGCTTCTCAGGCTCCCCAGACTTCTGTGACCAAGGTCACTGGGGGGTGACATGGGACTGACAGTAGTGGTGAAAGTTTTCTGAGCCTGAGCTTGAAGTCAGAGTGACCCAAAGTTTCAAATGTTGGCTGTGCCAGGTACTTGCTGTGACATTTTGGTGATAAAGTATCTCTCAGAGCTTCAGCTTCTCCACACATAAGAATAGGGCCAGTGAAGGACCTTCCTTGTAGACTTGCCATGATAATTAAAGAAAGTGCTCATGAGAATCGTGTAGCACAGTGCCTGCAACATAAAGCACCAGTCGATTACTGTTCCTTATTATCGGGGCATGCCACGATCTTTACTCAAGCTCAGGTGGATGGAGGTAGTGTCAGCCCCTGAAGGTTGGTCTCAATTGCAGACACTTCAACTCCTCCCTCTCTTCCTGCCCCCCTCTCCACCATCCTCCTGAATTTACCCATGGACTCTGGCTTCCAGGTTTTCATGCGGAGATCACTCTGCTGGTTATTTTTAGACTTGGAACATTCCATAATCCCTGAAAGAGGACACGGGGTTTTGGTTGTTGAGCCAGTCCTGGACTGCAAGTCAAAGATTCTAACACCGTCTTGGCTCCTTTGTGTACCGAATGCCTGCGCTTAAGTAAATGCTTTTTTCTCTCTGACCTTCAGCTTTCCTCCTCTGTAAAATGGAGGTCATGGCCATCCCTTGGGAAGCAGTGATGTGTGCGGCAG
Organism: Canis lupus dingo; assembly: GCF_003254725.2. Taxonomy (NCBI): domain Eukaryota; kingdom Metazoa; phylum Chordata; class Mammalia; order Carnivora; family Canidae; genus Canis; species Canis lupus. The sequence goes on along the minus strand of NC_064244.1, from coordinate 61,334,327 downwards.
TCCAGCAGAACAAAGGCTTTGGAGTCACACAGACCTCATTCCAGCCTTTGCTGGAAAACTCTCTGATGATCTCAGCAGAGGTACTTCCCTTCTCCACTCCATGGAGGTACTGGTAACTCTCTCCCAGGTTGTGGTGGAGACTGAGCTAGTGAACATTTCTTGAGCACATTTCATGTGCCACATGCTCTTCCAAGAGCTTGACAAGTTTAAAGGCCTTTACAGATGAGAAAACCGAGGCATAGAGAGGCTGAGTGACTTGCCCAAGATCACCCAGCGAGGTTTCAACCCCCCTCCCCCACCTGGATCCAGCGCACTTAAACTTCTGCTGCCTCTCGTGACACCAGCCAAATGCTCAGCACCATGCTCAGCACATAATAAGCGCTCCATAAACATTAGCTGTTATTACCACTTTACAAGATTTCTGTGAAGATAAATGGGAGATGTACCTTAAAATACTCAGGAAATTGTAGATAAAATACAAACAGAAGTCAGGAACAAAGCGGATGACCGAACAAAAATTGACTGGGTTTTCCTGCGTTTTGATTTACTACCCTGTTGATTTCACCAACTCCAATTCAAAACCAGAAACAAAAACGTGCATGGTATTTTCTTTCCTTGCTAATGCATCAGTGGAGACATTTTTAAAAGCACACATCTCAGAATTGGCCAAGGAACCTTTTCCTTGTGATTTCTGCTAATAAAAGTCTGCCTGTCGCTTATTCTAAAAAATGCAAATGGTATTATGATACCAAGGAAGCCTGAAATTACACTTCTCCAGCCCCCTCTCCTACATCAGGGGTCAGGTGACCAAATCCAGCTGTCATCTGTTTTTGTAAATAAAGTTTTACTGAAACACAGCCATGTGTATTCATTTACATACTGTCTATAGCAGAGGCAAACAGTTCTGACAGAGACTATATAGCCCTCAAGGCCTAAAACATACACTCTCTAACCTTTTACCAAAAAGGCTTGCTGGCCTCTGATCTAAATCATGCATTTTAAGTAGAGTTCTTCAACAGTCAGAAGATTTGTTCACTCTATAGTGAAAGACGTGAGGTTGTGGAAAAATTACAAATTTGTGAGTCAGGTGAAGCAACAGAAAAGACTCGTGACCTCTCTTAAGTGCTCACCTTATGCCTGGCAGTAGCTAAGTGTCTAAAGAGCATAACCTCAGTCAACCTTCATAGTAAGCCCGTACAGTTGGATCATTTCCATTTTACAGATTCAGAAACTGAGGCCCAAAGAGATCAAGTAACTGTATTAAGGCTGCACAACTGGAAAATGGGGGAGCCAGAACTTATGCTTAGATTCAAAGCTCTGGCTACTAACCCTTCCACCTGCTGCCCCCAGATCTCAGAGTCAGCTTTGTTCCTTCCCAGCCAAGCAGGGAGAGTAATTTGAGTCCTTGCTCTGGTTCAGGGTAATTTCAGGAGCAAATGAGTCCTAATGGATGTCATTGCCAACTCCAAAGCATCCCCTGCTCTCATTTGCTCTTCCCTTTTCCCCACTTTTCTTTTCTTGCCAAAGAATCAGGGCAAGCCTGTCCCCCTCTTCCCCCTCCTCCCAACAGAGCCATTGGTGGTGTATGCTGAGCAGGGATGGATTAAAGCAATGGAACAGATAGGAAATCAATATGGAGAAGGGCAAAGTATCCCCCCCCCCAAGTTTGCACTTCAAAGTCACTTTGGCCAATTGTCAAAATGTCAAGTGTGGGTTTTCTCTCCTTTTTTCTCTCTATCCCCTTCTCAGCTTCCTTGCATTTCATGGTGTGTGCTGTTTTTGTTGGCCCCAGCTCCTAAGGAGGGAGAAATCCACCGGTTTCATTAGCTTTTTGAAAAACGAGGTGGGACCGAGTTGGCAAGGTGACAAGGTCACCAAGAGTCATTCATCATTTTCGATGAGGCATAATAAACTCCTTGAAGCTGGACTCGAATTTAATTGTCTTCTACTTAATTGAGGAGAAGGAAGCCAGTTCTAAGGTACTAACTGAAGGTAGTTTTTTTTTATTGAAACGTAGACAGTTCTTATTTGTATCCTGTAGGCGACAGAGAAACCAGCTTCTGGTCAGGCTGTCTCTCTTGCACTCAACACAATCTCTATTTCGTGTCTAGAGGAGCCTGGATTTTCCTCCCCAAACTGATTCATCCCCTTTCAGTAAATGGCACTGCCATCCACACTCCACCAAAAATAAAGGAGTCAACCTTGATTCCCTCATCAGAGAGCCCATCAGCAAATAACATTGGCTTCACCAAAGCTGACTATTTCTCACCATCCCTGGTGAGAACCTCCCTGATTCATGCCACCAGCAATGCTCACCTGAGTATCTACCAAGCTTTCTCCATGTTTTCCCTGTTTCCACTGTTACCCTCCAACATTCTCAGTTCACCCAGCAGCCTGAGTGTGGAAAATCTAAATCAGATGATACCACTTGAATTAGTTATCTATTGCTGCGGCACAAATTACTCCGAAATTTAGCAGCTTAAGATAAAAAATAAACATTAATTATCTCACACAGTTTCAGAGGATCAGGAATTTAAGAAGAGCTTAGCTAAGCCATTCTGATTCGGAGTCTCTTGTGAGGGTGCAGTCAACATGGTGGGCTGGGCTGCTGTCATCCGAAGGCCAGACCGAAGCAGGAGGACCCACTTCCGAGGAGGCTCCCCCACAGGGCTGTTGGGGGGTCTCAGGTTCTCACTACCTGGACCTCTCCTAAAGCTGCTTGAATATCCTCATGGCTTGGCAGCTGGCTTCCTCCAGAGTGAGTGAAGTTAGACAGAGCAAGGCCATAGCCTGAATGTCTTTTACAGCCTCACCTCAGAAGTTACATCTGCTATTTTCACATAGCCTGTTATGCACCAGTCTGATTCAGTGTGAAAGGTATGAATAAATACCAGGGAGCAAGGATCACTGGGAGTCACCTTGGACACTGAATATCAGATGACTTCCTTCCTTAACACCCTCCAATAGGTTCCTACTGGAATTAGAATAAAATCCCAGCTTGTTATCTTGGTTTACCAAGCCCCACACAACCTGGTCTCCACTTACCTCCCCCTTACCCACTTGACCCCTGCTACTGTGGATGTCTTTTTTTACTTCAATCATATTCCTGCCTCAGGGCCTTTTCACTTGCAATTTCCTGTGCCTGGGATATTCTTCATCCAGATTTTCACATGACTGGTTCTCTGTCATTCAGATCTAAAGGCAAATGTCATCTCCTGAGAAGCCTGTCCCACCCTATCCAATCTAGAGTTGCCTTCCCTGTACCCATGCCCTTATTGAGGATTCAAGAAGAAAACCTACTTGTCAAATTTGGCTTAAAGATTCTCCTGGTCTGATCATTTCATTGGAATGTACTCTTCCAAGTGGAGCTCAGATGCTTGCATGTCTTCCTTCACCAGACTCTCCAATGAGTAGATAGTTCACCAAAGGTGAACAACCCCTGGGAGCCAAGTGGATAGCTATAAGCAGGTTCTTTCTCCCAATCCACATGAATCTAATCCTTTCAAACTCTTCGTGTGTGTATGTGCTTACACCTGTGCACTTACAGTGCACATTGGTACTGCAGGTGCCATGCAAAGCACTTCATGACTTCACAAACTGTATCTCACGTAATCCTCACAACACACATGTTAAAGTCTTATCTCTGCTTCACAAAGGAAGAAACTGAGCCTTGCCTGAGACTCTATATCAAATAAATGGCAGGAGCCAGAATCCAAATCCTGCTTTAACTACAAAGTCTATAGTCTTAACATTCCATTATATTACCAATCTCAATGTTTACAGAGGCACTGTATGCAGTAATAGTAATGTGCTGCATTTCTCTAAAGAATTTTACATGAATACCACCCCAACTCACAACAGTGTTGACCCAATGTTTGTTTGTTTTTTTTTTTTTTACTTTACATTTTTTCAAATTTATGTCAGTATGCAAGTGATATGCATTCAGTGGAAACTGTAGTTTGCATTTTGAATTTTGGTATTTGCCCAGCACCATCCTCTCCTGAGATGCTGGGCAGCTACAGTGAGAACCCACTCTCGATCACCCATGGGATCACAATGGTCAACAACTGATATAACTGCAACTATTTTGTACCCAAACAACCATTCTGTCTTTCACTTTGGGTATAGTAGTCAATAAATTACATGATATATTCAACACTTTATTACAAAATAGGCTTTGGGTGAAATGATTTTGCCCAACTGCAGGCTGATGTAAGTGTTCTGAGCATGTCTAAGGCAGGCCAGGCTGAGCTTATGATGTTCGGTTGGTTAGGTGTATTACATACATTTTTGATTTATGGTATTTTCAAACTCTGATGGGTTTATCAGGATGTAATCCCATCATTGTTGAGGAAAACCTGTATATGGGTTTGTTTTTTTTTTTTACCTTAACAAACACTATTTATCAAACATCTGCTATGCAGCCAGCACTCTGCTAGTTACTATGGGGATCCTGAAAAGCCTGACAACTCCAGCCCTCAACAGGCTTGCAGTTATTGGCTTGAGCCATTTATCTAATATTTAGAAGAGTAACAACATTACTGAGATGGGTAGAGCAGGGTGAGGGGGGTCATTTAAGATCAGAAGGAAAATAGAGCTTGAGTCAAGCCTTGAAGAACAAGCAGGATATAAACAGCAAAGGGAGAAGGGTAGGTACTGTAGGCAAAAGGATGTGCTCTTGTGAAATGAGGAGACAGAAAAAGTCAGAAAACAGTGAGATGAAAAAAAAAAAGAAAAGAAAAAAAAAGAAAACAGTGAGATGGCCAGTTTGAGAGACCCTGAGGCTGCTTGCATGAATGTAACTGGTGTAAAAACAAAATCTAACATAGAAAGAGAAGAGTATGTAAGGATAATTAAGTGACCAACTGGGCAGGTGTCAATAAGTATTTGTTGAGTAGAGGAATGAGACATGATAAGAACTAGTCCTTTCCCAAGAAAATGCCATTGGATAATTAGCCTTCCATCCTATGTGCCTGCTCTTAAGTAACCCAAATATATACTTGAGGAAACTGAATAGCCATGTGTTTTCAATCAATTATGTATTTTGGGTCAGATGGACAAGGTATCCATGTTCTTTCAAATTTTCCTGTTCTAGCACAGTCCAGGAGAACAGACTCCTGCATGCTCAAGATGATGAACAGAGTCCAACAGAGCTGGTTTCTAAACTGGGCTTAGCCACTTCCTGGTTGAATGATATGATCAAGGTAAATAGCTTTTCTTTTCTTTTCTTTTTCTTTCTTTTTTCCTTTCTCTCTCTCTTTTTTTTTTCTTTTTTGTAAATAGCTTTTCTAAGCTCACCTGTGAAATATGGGTAAGAGTACCATATTTACAGGGCTATTGTGGGGATTAGCTTAGATAACATCCATATTTTAGATATTAGCTTTCTCTCCCTAACCCTGACCTTTTATTCTATAAGGCAGGTAGTGGTGACCTTATAAACAGGCATTGTGGTGGATATCAATTATTTTGGCTGCCCAGAAACACAACACCCCTCCTTTCCTGGCTCTGCTCCATGCCCCTGTTCTAATCATGTGACAGATCTCAACTTCCTGTCCACAATTGTTATGGGAGGAACTTATCCTCAACCAAATTGGGGCCATGACAGGGTCCAACCTCTTGGTTACAACCATTATGCCAGAGACAAGTACCTGATACAAACCAGGCCAATGAGAACTCTTTCCTGGAATTTTTTAACCTGGGACCAGGAAGAATGGCTGTTTCAATTTCGGTCCTCTGATATCCCGTATCCTAAACAGGAGGTAGTTCTGCTGTAATAGAAAGTATGAATATCATATGAATATTCATATGTAGAGTAGAGATAAGATGGAGATAAGATGGATAAGATGGAGAGGTAAGATGGAACACTTTTGTTCCCAGGTCCTCCTGTGCCAGGCATCCAACCGCCCCTACCTTCCTAGACTCCCCTTTTGGCCTCGACAAATCTGAGTTGGGTTTCTGCCACTTGCAAGCCAAAGAACCCTATGCCGGGGCAAAGAAGGAAATGGAGTTTGTCATGTCTGAAGGGCAACAAAAAAAAGACAAATTGCACCAGAATAAGAGGCTTATTTTACAGGATGGTGGATCAGAACTGAATTAAGAGGAGTGTTAATGCCACACAAGGAGTCACCAAGGCTTTTGAGCATGGAAGCAGGTTGGCGAAAGCAATCACTGAGGTTGAATAAATGTGGAATGAGACATCCACGATGAATAACAACAGGTAGAGGCTGGAGGCAGGGAGACCGGATGGGAGGCTGCTGGAAACAGGGCAGCGTAGGTGCAGGACGGTCACCAGCTTCACCTTGTTGGCACACGAGCCCTGAAAGCTGCCTCCACCTTTGCAATTTTACTTGACAATGGCCTCATTAGGGAAAAGCTCTATCGACAGTCACATCAATAACTAGATGTGTAATTAACTTAGATTCCCACCCCTCCCCCAGGGGGTGGCAGTGGGGCGGGCTGAGAATATAAGAGCTCCCTATCATAGTCAGGGCTTTTATGGATGTGTCTTCCTCCAGCGGTGCCACACTGACAGCATGGCTAAATGTGGCTTAATTTGACAATCCCAACAGTCCATTGTTAACGACATGCCATTGTTGTAATTTGCATTTGGTAAATGCAATTTTTTGGCTGTTTGCTCTCCCCTAGCTTTCTCTTCTGGGTTCCCGGCCCACCGTGTTCCTTGGGGAGGGCAGCACTGCAAATACCATCTCTGCTATTGGGACACAACAGTTAAATAATGTGAAATTGCACTGATGCCAGTGAAATAAAAGTGAGTTTTACAAAACCGAGTTCCTTCCCTGAACATAATAACAGTAAATTTCTAGGGTCCTATAGTGTAATATCCATTAGATTTATTATGTTGCAATTCCCAGTCCCACTAGTTCTGCCTGAGGGTGAGTATATTACATTTCATCACAGTTTCATTTTCTCCTACAGATGAGAAATGGGAATGCGATTGCAGTTATGTAGCATGCATGTGTTAAATCTGATCTCTAATAAAATCAAACACATCACAACTCAAAGCACTTTAGCACAGTGTCGGCAAAATGAAACACCATCTGTCATCATGTAGAGATTGCCTTATTATAACACAAAATCAAACTACTCAGTGTGAACATTGTTACTTAATAAATGGGTAAATGAAAACTGATAATTATGATCTTATTTATTTTAAATGATTACTTAAAGCCACCAAAAGTGCAACATAATTTGTCAATTAGACGCTCTGGACCCCATAACGGCATGTAAAGCAAACACCCCTCCGTAAAAATGGTAAATAGACTTGAAGAGAAACAAAAGAGAAGGATTGAAAGGAACTTTCAAGAACTGCGAGAAGTGGAGACGAGGAAGGGAGCTCAAGGCGGGAGAAACCGTGGCCAGTCCTGATGGGGTGATTACAGTTGCCACGCCAGACTCGCCCAGGATTTTCCCTTGGAAAAAAAATATATGACACTTTCCAGGGTGCTGGAAGACATGGTGACAGACCGGTGGCCCTGCCTTGGTTCCCACAAGGCCCACGTAAAGTCATGATGTCGTTTCCAGCCCCTGGGGACAGTAGGTTTTCACTTGGTTTTCATCTTTCATTTGAACAGAGAGCACTTTTAGCCTATGGTTAATCATTTCTGAAAAACAGATATTAAAGTAGGTAGGAAATACACAATTTGGGAGAGAAGAGTGTAAAAGCTGAAGGAAATTAAGGGGACTGGCTATTGTGAATCTGCCATAGCATGAAGGAGGGTTTTGCTCTTCTCTGGAAAAGAGAAAATGGAAACATCTAAATGACTTGTGATTGTAGATACATGGTGATGTCTCTTCCTAATGCTTTTACCTATAATCCTGATTATCTGCCCTGATGAAATCGCAACCATTCCTGGGATCTTATGAGATGTGACAAGAGTCTGCAAGCCCAAGAAGATACAGAACCCCCTGCTATTCTTGTGGTGAGCAGTTTGATGTAAGTGTACTACACAGGGATTAACAATTCTGGACTCTTCCTTTGGCAATGACAATCCAGTTTTTTCAAAGAATCTTGCAAATATTACAAATTTTCTTAGTGCCCGAAAAGTTGTTTGAAGAGTGTACAGATTGCCCTAGGTTTCCTAGACATTCCCCAACCCCCATTCCCCACCCTCCCCATCCCCCCACCCCCCACCCCCGCAAAACCTGGAAATGATATCTTACATGTCATGGAAATAAACTGAGGCTAAGAAAAATAGAGTCTACTGCTCTTTCACCGTGCTCCCCCACCCCCACCCACACCCACAGCATTTTAAAGGGTGGTTTTACGGACAGTCTGTCTTACTCTCCTTTGCAAAAGATCTAGTTTCCTAATTTCAAGAAAATTTTGTTACAAGGTGGTTTTATCTCTAATATTCAATTAGGTAAATATATTTGGAGCTCTTGCTGTATTTGAATCAACAGGTGATTTAAATAAATAAGCAGTTTGCATCCACATGTAATTTGCAACGCAGTTAGAGAAAACCTGTAACAATGATTAGAATTTGTGGTAAGTGAAGGTAAAGTTACATTCAAAGAAAAACAATGTTTGTAGCAGTCTAAAGGTAGGAAGTTGGCATCTGGGATGGACTTTGAAGGATTCAAGAGGTAAAGAGGGTGAGGCAGAAGGAGAAGTATGGTAGGTAGATGGTAGCCAGATGGCCTTGGGTTATAACAGAGTATTTGTCTGCTCTTTGTTTCAGGTTCCTGGCGTAGAGCTCCAGACTTGAGCTGACATAGTCACCGGAAAGACCACTCACATGAACAGAGGTTTAGAACTTTGAGCCAACCTAAAACTTTGGACATCCAAGGAGTAGAGGGAGCTGGAGATTGAGTTCAATGACATGGTCAGTGATTTAATCAAGTATGACTACAAAAAAAAAAAAGCCAATAAAAACTCTGGCCACAGAAGTTCAATGGAGTTTCATGGTTGGTGAACACAGGGATGTGCTTGAAGGGTGACATACCCTTGATGACACAGGGTGAAGGCATGGAAGTTCATCCTTCATCCTGTGTGTCTTCTTCCTAATAAGCTATAATTGGAAGTATTGCTTTTCTGAGTTCTGTGAGTCATCTTAGTGAATTACTCAACCTAAGGAGATTGTAGAAAACCCTGAGTCAGTCAGTCAAAAGGGTGGGTGGCCTGGGGCGTCACCTGTATCTAGCATCTGAAGTACAATCAGTTTTACAGAAGATTTTGCCCCTAATTTATGGAAAATATTCCTGGTGGTTTTGGCCTATTCAGGTGATCCCTTACAAGAAGCGAGGCTCTAAGTAGCAAAAGAGTTGGAAACACCAGAGGGATTCAGCAGGAGGGATATTCTCCATTCCTGACTTTGAAGATGAAGCAGGTCATGTGGCAAGGAATATGGCAGCCTCTAGAACAGCACCAGCTGACAGTTAGCAAAGATATGGGGATCTCTGTCCTACGATTTCAAGAAACTAAATTCTCTCACAACCATGTGGCATTGGAAGAGGACCTAGAGCTCAAGATGAGAGCCTGGTGGACACCTTGATTGCAGGTTTGTCAAACTCTGAGCTGAGACCCAAAGTGTGCCACACTCAGACTCTAACTACAGATGCATGAACTAATAAGTAAGTTTTGCTTTACGTCACTGTTTATGGTACTGTGTCACACAGCAACAAAAACTAAAAGAGGTCCTTGTGATGAAAATGTCATGAACCTCATTGTTTTTCTGTATGACCCTGTTGTTTTATCTGCTCAGCTTCTCTGATTATCTGGGAGTGGCCCCATTACCACCTGCCACCCAGTCCTCATGGCTATCATGGAAGCAACCATTCTGGAAATGTGGCTTGCCTGTCGGACACAGCTGATTGGTCCAGGAGGGAGACCTACGTTGGCCAGTTAGACAACGCTTCTCTAGAAATTCAGACTTGAGACCCAATGGGAGAAACTCCTTCAGTGAGAGAAAAGAATGAAGTCAACACAGAAAGAAGCAAGGACAAGAAATGTTGTGGCCATATTTGAGTCTCTGATTCTAGTTGATTGTTAGGTCCAGATACAGCTCATCTTTAGGTTCTAAGAGACACTCAAGTGTCTTTTACAATAAATTCTTTCTTGTTTAAGCCAAATCAAGTTGGGTTTTTACTATTATAATGAAAACGGTCTTACCTAACACAATGGTATTAGTAAAAATTCACCATTTTCTGATTCCTACTAGGCCATGCCTAAATTCTGCTTGTTCTAAGATGTCTCTCCTCCCAGAGTGTTTTCATGAATACTCCACAGATAGGGTGTCGGGTTCCACAGACATGAATCTAAACAAGACCTTTATTTTTGTCTTTTGGATGTTGTTTCCACAGGATGCTAAAATCATTGATTTATTTGATCAATTCAGGAAACCTGTTAATTACATTTACATTTTTAAAATAAGGATCTAGCCGAAGTTGGTTCATTGAGCTGGCCTTGCAGATAAGCTTCAAACACATTGTTAAAACAAAGATTTGCCTGAGTTACCAAAAATGAAGGCACTTCAGAGTTTCTAAGGGCTGCACTTCCTCTATGTTTCCCTCATTAGCCCAAAACATCCAACTCAGTCACTTCTCCCAGACTCCCTTCAGTAAGTAGGGGTGGTAGCCAGCATTTCCCTTCTTTCATCTGTGATCATGTCTGTGATGAAAGCCCAGGAGAAGTTTGAGACAACCGTAGAGTCAGAGAAAACACTGGGTATTCGAGGAAACTTGGCATTTCAGACCTTCTTCCCATTTTCACATGAGAATCAAATAGAAGTGCAACAATCATGAAAGGATGAGCATAGTAGCACTTTCCCTGTTCCAACATATCAAAATACAAAACTCACATTATCTCTCTTTTTCTCCAACTGTTCAACAAAATCATACAACTCAAATACCAGTGGACAGCTTTGGGTCAGGTGTCCATCCCAAGTCATTGTACAGGAGGAGGGCTGAACTGAGGTGGGTGAGGTTCTTCCCTCTCCCAAATCAGAGCTGTTACTGAATGTAGGAATAACATCTAGGCTGGCAAAAACGACAGGTGTCCGGCACCAACGTAGTGCCTAGTCCCAGGCTCCATGGCACCTCTTCCCCACACATGCAGCCATTTGACCTCTATTTGCAAGCTCCACAGCCCACAGTCCTGCCTCTGAGCATAGGGGATTTAAGAAAGTGTCACTCCATCAACATGAAATTCTGCTTCAAGTCATTCTTGCTGGTCTTCCAGCTCTTACCCCACTTCACATCCCAGGATCCTGCTCTTGTTACCTAGGCCTCCTTGTCTTGGCCACCTGCCTTGGAGACCTCTGTTCACTCAACACATGCAATGATCTTCTCTTGCTTTTGCTAATTTTTTTCTGAGAGACTGGCTTGGAACCCCAGTCCTTTGTTGGGCCATGTGTGGACAGACTTCAAGATGTCAACATGGATGTCATCATATGACATATTCATAAACTCTCTACTGTCATGTTTCACTTCCCAATTCTTCCATCTCTTGTTATTTCCTGCTGAATCTTCAAAGTCTGTCCCTCTCCTCTATTGGCTAAGCTCTGGTTGCTGGGCATAATATCTTTCAATTATTCACAACTATGTCTGATTTTTTTTAAAAGCCTATCTGTAGGGGGTATTTTTATATTTGCCACCAACAGCAAACTCCCTCTTCTACAATACCCAGTATTCCCCTTGGGAAACTATCCCGTGTCAATCCTTTGGCTTGTTTGCCCTCAGATCCACTCCTCACCTTTCCCTTGCTCTAGCCTGTGTTTTAGGAAAGCTGCTCCCTACAAGCTGCATTTCCCAGGCCCCAATGTCTACTGGTTTCCAGGTGGATTAAGCTAATGAGAGGCAGTGACTGGAGTGGGGGGGCAGGAAGGAGGAGGGCAGGAGAGTTCTCTCCCTTCCTTTCTGCCTTGGGTGATATCACCAGCAGTTGGGGTGAGGGAAGGGGCGGTGAATCTTCTCCACGGCTTCAGTTCCTGCCAGACAGGCTTCACTGTGGCTCCTGCTTCCACCAGGTGGACCTAACCCGAGAGTTCCGAGACACTGCTTCTTCCTCCTTCTGTCCCTCTAGCCAAATTGCAGCAGCAACATCCTGTTGTTAATCTCAGGAACGCTTCACCATGCCCACTTGGCTATGCCACTCTGCCATCACATGTGTAACCAATCTCCTGCATTAAATTACCTCTGCTTTAAATATTGAAAGTGGTTTGCAGCTTTACTAGTTGGGCCCTAGCTGATATTGCCCTCTCCCCGATTCTCCATCCACCAGCTTCCAGTTAGGCTGACTCCACCCCCAGCTGCAAAGGTAGGCATGTGACTTAGACCTGGCCAATCAGAATGTCTCATCCTCATGGCCATGGTGATTGGTTCAGATATTTGCATATAACACAATCATAGCCGGTAATAAATACTGTCAGGAATTATCCTGGGACTATCCAGAAAGAGACATTCTCTTCTTTTCTTGTGGATTCCCATGCAGCCAGATGCCCTATCAGGAATCTTGCCACTTCATGGAGAGAGCCCTACCTGAGAAAAAAGTCAACATGGAGGACACCTGAGTGGCTCAGTGGGTTGAGTGTCTGCCTTTGGCTTCAAGTCATGATCCCAGAGTTCTGGGATCCAGCCTTGCATTGGGTTCCCTGCTCAGTGGGGAATTTGCTTTCTCTCCCTCTCTCTCTCTCTCTCTCTCTCTCTCTCTCTGCTCTCTCCCTCTCCCCATGCTTCTGCTCTCTTTCTGTCAAATAAATAAATAAATACATAAGTAAGTTCTTTAAAAAAAAAGAGAGCCAACATGGATGATGCCAATATCAGTGTTGAGACAGAGGTAGTAAAACTGTGTCTTGATAATACCTGGAGTCTGATATCTTGAGCCCCTGGAGTGTGAAGATAAAAGAAACTGTCAAATGGGGCAGGGGATAGAGGGAGCTATATCAATATCAGTTTATCCATATGTAGCTCTCTGCCTATTTGTATATGTGTGTGTGTGTGTGTGTTTTAAGTAGCTAAAAAGACCAGTCAAGGCTAGATACAGGGGTTCAAATGATATTATCAGAACAAAGTCTTTTTCTTGGCTTCCCACCATCACCAATCGGTTTGGCTGAATTATGTGCCTAATTCTAACCCACTGTGACTAAAGGTACATAAAACTTCATTGCCCTGTCCTGGCCGTGGGTTTACCCCCAGGAGCATGGGAAAGAAAGTGGTCAACCCCACTCAAACCACATAGAAAGAATTTGGGGAAAAGTGGTCCCCTGAAAGTGTTTCCAGTGCCCTCACTTCCACAGGAGCAGGAGGCAATAGCAGTCTCTGACCCGAGTCCAGAATTTTCCTTTTGTAGACAAGAAAACTGAAGACCAGATGAAACGATGTGCCCCAGGACATACAGCTCCAAACTGCTTTCCTAGGTCTAGTGCCATGACAACTGGAGATCTCCTTACCCTCCTTCCATGACAATTCCCCTGAAATACCCTCTATGATCTTCAGGCAACATCCAGAACATTCCCAAACTTCCCCAGTCCATGCTGTCCTTGGGATCTCCATAGTTTATCCCATTGCCTTGAGGCCTAAAGAAATACATAACAGTTCCATTTATTTAGTAGTTAGACTTAATCAACTAAATAATTATTTATATTCTATTGACTTAGTAACCACTTGAAAAAAATAGTACTACCAATAATTATTATTTCATTCTTTCACATCCAGAGCTAATTCTTAAAGGAAGCCAGATTCCCATTGGACACTGCACAATTTCGCAAACTTTGGAAGCAGATTAGACACCACTACCCTCATTTCTTCTTCCACACTAATGTTCACAAACTTCTTGCTTTTGATCTTAGTGACTGTCAAAAACACACATACACAAAAAGCTTCACAAAGATATCACGGAAAGAAATCTAGCACCATTTACTATGGACTACCTGGAGTAATTTATAGATGCCCACATTGGTTTCCTTCAAAAATGTTTAAGATCCCATAGTCCCACCATAAATTGGCTTCAGTGCTCTGATACACCTTGACAGTGTGGGAGCCACAGCCTTAAGATAGGGGTCCATGGCCTACCCCCAGCGTAGCACTCAGCAACCTTTGGCAGCAGAAGAGAGCCATGGAGAATTAGGGTCCTGCTAGCAATTGGCCAGATTTGGGGAAATCACATACCATCTGAGCAAAGACATGCTCCCTGAGACTCAAGCTGATCATAGAAAAATAGCAAAGCCGCCCCCAATTCTAAGGGATCAGGGTAACCACCTTTGGCTTCCTTTTAAAGACAGTGGGACCAGACATCACTGCCCTCAAATACCATGTGTGACACGATTTATTGCATCTCACATGTTTGCTTGTCCTTTATTTAGTTTTCCATTTCATTTTGCATCTCTGGCCTGTAATCTCATCATAAAGCACTTGCATTATAAATGTCTTCAGAAACTAAAGCAAATCTCCTTAAAAATTATCTTTTTCTCCCCATATGAAAGTGGATTCATTTATTTTCCTTTTACTATGGCCACTGACCTGGACGCATAGAGACCTGTGCTCTAAATGTGCCTCTGCCATCCCCTTGCTGTGTGATGCTGGCACAGAGGCACACCCAGATCTCATTTTTTTTTTCTTACTTGTTAAAAAATAAAGTGAGGAGTAGACTTTGACATTTTACTAACCAGCAAAATTTATAGTGTTTTGGAGATTGATTGACCCCATGGCCAAGGTTTAATTTTGCCAAAGGTAAACCAAGAGCAACTGCCATCTACCATTGCCATTATTTTATAACATGAAAGTCATTCACTACCAAAAAAAGGAAGAAAGAAAATATCCCCAAATAATCTCCGTGTTCAGATTGTTTCCTCTGTTTTGTTAGAAGAGCTCATTTTTGTCTTTTCCATTTTGCTTCAGACTAGTGAAAATGTTGTCACAGATCAGCTCAATTTACAAAGGAGCATTCACATCCCTGCAGGGTTTCTAGCTGCCCCCTGACTTTGCAGATATTCACTACAATGACTTACCTTTCTGAGCCTCACTATCCCCATCTGACAAATGGGCGCAGTGAGACCCGCTCTATTTACTTCTTAGTGTTGTGAGGAATGTGAAATGAAAAAGTCAATGCAATCGTGCTTTAAAAAGAAAAAAAAAAAATACATTGGAGACATCCTCTCCAGCACCATCTTTTGGAAACCTGTATGTTCCACCCAGAATTAAGGCTGAAATTAGAGACCTCCAACTTTCCCTCTAACTCTCCAGCCTTGGCTGGCTTAATTTAGACCCTAAACATTAGTTTAACAAAGTGCTTTCATGTTTATTATATTGGATTAGCAAATTATAAACTATCATATGAGGCTTTCAAGAACACCCAGACAAATGGCCTGCACCCAGGGAACAGTCATATAGTCACCATATGGGTTTCATTTATTAAAGCTTTGGACCTTGAGCTTGGGGAGAGCCAACCTCTTTACAGAGGGACTCCTGAGGATTGGTTGCTAGGAAGCTACAAAAGCTAGTGTTTTTAATGAGATTTAAAGTATCATAAATTATATATTATTTTCTGCACTTAGGACATTCATAGCTCTTTGGTTTATTTTGTATTTCATTTTGCATTGGTGACATATAATCCCTTTACATAGAAAATGCCTTGCATAAGAATTCCCTCAGAAATCAGAGCAAAATTACATTTCAAAATTATTTTTTTCTCCCTAAAATAAAAGTTCACATTTCTTTGTCTCCTTCTGCGTGTCCAAGGCAGGCAATTGCTAAGAATTTATTTTCTCCAGTTAGAAAAAAAAAAATTAATCCCAGCCTTTACCAATAATAATTACTCAAGTGAATACTGTGAGTTGAGTCTGGAGCTGCTGTTAATAAGAATTCTCATAATTCCATTTTCTGATGAGAGTTAATGTGTGTTCTGCGGGTTTAATTCCACAGATAATTACGAAGGCAGTATTTAAAAAGCCTGTTTAGTCGGTACTCTTCCTCAACTGCTTCAGTTTTCAACATTAAATAAAGAGGCAGCCATTCCACAAAAGAAATTAAAAACTATTTGGTTTAACTGCCCATCTTTAAGGAGGCGAGGCATTATGCAAATAGGGCGGCCAGAATTGGCTCGCCAGGCCAATCTGCATAATAAAAGGCAGCCCCCGGCCGGTCGCCCAGAGCCAGGGGCTGTTTCTACTGACAGTGGCCACCGATAAGACAAATTAAGACAGAGGTTTTCGATTAAGAAATTGTTTTGATCAGGGATGCTTTGTGAAATGAGATTTTTAAGATCTTTGGAAAACAATGGTCCCTGGGAAGCTTCTGTTTTCCCTTTCACTCCCCCTTTGTAACTTTTCTTCTTCTCCATCATCAGCTTCTCTCACTGGAGGCTCCAAATAGTGATCTGGAGACTTTCTCCGGGCTGCTTTCAGGAACATCTCTGTGATTTAATTGAACAGGCTCCATTTTTCACTTGTAACAAAAATCAAGGGCTCTAACAAGGTGCAATTAATCAATTGCAGGGAAAGTTTTAGGACGTTTGTAGGTTGAGACCCGTGGGAAATCTGTGAAACACAAACAGTGTGGGCAGACAACTGCAACTGGACCCAGGACTACGGGAGCCCAGGCCTTCTCCAAGCGTTGAAGGTCATCTTTGTCGCTGCACACTAGCCGGCTTGCACACTGCTCCTGATAGCCTTCCCAGAGAGCAGGGCGTTTGACAGAGCGAGCTCTCTGGGCTTCAGGTTTCTGATCTCCCCTTTTGATTGCTTGATGTCTGGATTCAGTTTACCCCTCACTTGGCTTGCAGCTGACCAATCAGAGGCCTGGGCGTCGCCTAGCATCCAGGTCCCACTTTCCTTCTGCTCTGCTCTGTACCAGAATGCCTTTTCCAGCCAGTTGCCTGCTGCTTCAATGTGCTGCATTCAAGTGCGACTGTTCATAGACTTGTCGACTTAGATACTATGTCCTTTAACTGTAATTTCAAGAGAACCGTGAGAGAATGGAAGGATGACATGGAAGGCTGGAACAAGTGGATGGAAAAATGGGAAAAATTAGAGCTTGTTGGTCAATTCAAAAGACCACTGGAAATAGAAAAAAAAAAAAAAGTCTGGAAAGATATACACACACCAGCATGATTATGGTGGCTGTGAGTGAGTTTTGATGGTTGATTTATATTTTTTCTTCCTTTTTTTTAAGTTGTTTCTTGCTTTTTCTATATTTTCTACAGTGATCATAACAATTACAAATATTTTGATGTTTTCTTTCTTTTTTTTTTAAGCATATAACTCATTTCCATTGTGAATATGGCTGAGTGGGGCCATCCAGGTCTGCCAGGGTGTGTGACCTTAGACGAATGTCACTTTCCTGGATTTCAGTATCCTTCTACTTTGTCAATGAAGAAGTTGATTCTGAGGTCTCTTCCGGGGCTCATATGTTGAGTCATCTAATAAATATGTTTCATCCTAAGGATAAAATAAGAATAAGGAAGCATAAGGATAAGGAATCAAAATAAATCCTATTCCTACAACTCAGCAATACTAAACCTGGAGATCTTCCAAAATGTTCTTGTGTAAGAATTGTTTGGAAAGAAACATTCCACTAAGGGGGAAAATGGTTGGGAACCTGTGATCTATTTTAATGCCTTAGATAAGAAATCAGTGGCTCAAGGACAAGCTGGAAGGACGCAGAGCTAGGATTAGAACTTTGGTGCCTTAGATCTATCTAGAGCTCCTTCTTACCAAATGATGTGCTATCTTTAATTTGTGATGTTTCCCTATTTGACCCTTGAATAGGGTGACGGTTCATTGCAATTTGCCTGGAATCATCTGGGTTCATGGCTGTGGTCCCAGTATAATTATTAATAGTGTCTCTTTTGCTCTCAAAAATGTCTTAAATTATAACTTTTATGGTCATGTCGCAGCCTTTAGCCCGGCCTTTGCCCCTCGCTCAGCCTGATACTTCACCTGTGACACGGTTTGACCTGGGCTTCCTCTCTGCCATCTGTCTTCATCAGAGAGAGGGACTGACCCTAATAGCTCAGAGTCCATATTCATTCAGGGGTCAACTTATGGTCTGGATGACAAAAGCGGTCCCAGGAGACATAAGCTGGTGTTTGGCCTCCCACTTCGGGAAACAAACTCCAACAAATCATGAAACACTGTGCAAAGAAAGGCCAGTCCTGCTTAAAAGGAGCCCACCAGGCCTTCATGGGGGACAGCTTCTCTCTACCTGAAAGGAAGGATATAGTATACAAAATGGCACAGATCCCCATAGGCAGTCTTCCCCAACCGGCCTCTTTTATTCATTGATCTGACAATCATTATGTCAGCTTCCATGTTAGTTCTTGAGGAGGCATAGAGATTCCCAAGGCATGGTCTGTGTTCCCAAGAAGTTCACAGTCTAGCTGGAAGGTAGAGAGTGGGAAAGAAGGTTTTAGCTGTCACTGGCCTACTTTATCCTTTTTCATCTCCTCCAAACAATGTGCCGTCTAGTAGGCGTTCATAAAGATCTGTTGAATGCATGCACGAGTGAATTAATGAGTTAATTAATATCATCTTATTCTCTAGTTGCATCATGTGTCTATTTCTCGTCTCCTGAGAGAGAGAACCATATCATGAGAGCATGGTAGACCTGGAGAGACAGTTAACCTGTCGCAGGTGAGAGCAGAATTCCTGGGCTTGAATCTTGGCTCTGTCTCTTGTTAGTTGTACAGTTTGGGGCAATTTACTCTACCTCCCTCTGCCCCTGTTTCTTATTCTGAAAATGAGGATAATAATAGTAGCTGAGGGGATTGGATTATAGTGAGCTAATGCATGGTGATGGTGCCAAAGGACAGTGTTGCATTGGTGGATGGTTAACAGTTGGTCCTCCGTCAGTGAGGGGGAGTCCTGATTTGTACCATTTGCTGATGTCAGCGGTATGAATGCTCTCACCACCAGTATGACCTCACTGAATGCAGGGATGGGAAAGAAATGTGTCCCATTGGCTCTGAAAGCCAGCACTCCCTTGATTTGTGTCTAATGAGATAGCGTATGTGTAAACTTTATACACGTAAGTTTGCTCTACTAATCCTTTTTCTGTTTGGTCTCCATTGTGTTTAATGGTCAGTTTTGTTTTCTTTTTTAAAAAAAAAGACTTTATCAGGCAACCTGGGTGGCTTAGTGGTTTAGCACCTGCCTTCAGCCCAGGGGTGTGATCCTAGAGACCCGGTATCAAGTGCCACATCGGGCTCCCTGCATGGAGCCGCTTCTCTCTCTGCCTGTATCTCTGCTTCTCTCTCTCTCTGTGCGTCTCTCATGAATAAATAAATAAATTATTTTTTTTAAAAAGACTTTATCTATTTATTTATGAGAGACGCACAGAGAGAGGCAGAGACACAGGCAGAGGGAGAAGCAGGCTCCCTGCAGGAAGCTCGATGTGGGACTCGATCCCAGGACCCCGGGATCACGCCCTGAGCGGAAGGCAGACGCTCAATCATTGAGTCACCCCCGTGCCCCAGCAATTAGCAAAGACATGGAAGCAACATTCTGAATAATTATACCCACAAGCCAATTACACTCCCCAAGTCTGACTGAGCACCAAGGAATGAGGAACGTCTCTTTCCCAGCATGGTCTGCTGGGAAGCTTCTTATGTAGACAAAGCTTCTTTAGAATGATGCCATGATAATAACAGACACCATTTTAAAGAACTCAGTAGGGATCCCTGGGTGGCGCAGCGGTTTGGCGCCTGCCTTTGGCCCAGGGCGCGATCCTGGAGACCCGGGATCGAATCTCACGTCGGGCTCCCGGTGCATGGAGTCTGCTTCTCCCTCTGCTTCTGTCTCTGCCTCTCTTCTCTCTCTCTGTGTGTAACTATCATAAATAGATAAATATAAAAATTAAAGAACTCACTATAATCCAAGAACTGTATCAGGTGGTTTAAATCCATCACTCCATTTTATCCTTCCAACTTTGTGAGATTGGAAGTGTAACTCCCAATTTACAGA
Source organism: Canis lupus dingo (assembly GCF_003254725.2). Lineage (NCBI taxonomy): Eukaryota > Metazoa > Chordata > Mammalia > Carnivora > Canidae > Canis > Canis lupus. Next base: position 61,314,414 of record NC_064244.1, on the reverse strand, counting down.
TAAGGAAACTGAGGATCAGAGAGATAAATAGCATGCTTTTCTTCCACCACTATGAAGTGACAATGCTAGGATTCCACCTGGGTCTGTGTGATGCCAAAGCTCACACCCTCCCCACTACGCTCAACTGTCATGACTCCTTTGAAATTCTATATTCAATTTTTCTATTGGTGCAAGTAGGCAACACATGAGAGTGCAAAGGGAAGAGGCTCTAGAGCCAAACAGAGTTCGAATACTACTCTGCTCTTTGTTAGCTGTGTGACCACGGGCAAGTTACCTAACTTCTCTGTGCCTCAGTTTCTTCTTCTATAAAATGGGGATGATTACAGCATCTACTTTAAAGGGCTGTTATGAGGTTAAATGAGCTACTATGTATGAAAGACCTTTAACAATGTCTGGCCCACAGTCAGTTCTAGGGATGTGTTTATTAAATGAAAAGAAATAAAGTTCTTTTAGATGAGATGAGAGATTCCTGGAATTTCAAGACAGAAAGAGTGTGATATCACCTCTTAGATATAGTAGCCAAGTTGCTTAGAGAAGATCTAGGCCAATGAGACCGAACAACATTGGGACCAAATATGGACAGACACCAGCTCTATCATTGTCCTTGAGCATGTGCCCTCTGCACACTGATTTTTCCGGTTAAACAGCCTGAATAGAAACCACAATCATGGGTGCCTGGGTGGCTAAGCGGCTGAGCATCTGCCTTTGGCTCAGGTCATGATCCTGGGGTCCTGGGATCAAGTCCTGCATCAGAGCAGGGAGCCTGCTTCTCTCTCTCTCTCTCTCTCTCTCTCTCTCTCTCTCTCATAAATAAATAAAATCTTTTAAGAAATAAAAAAAAAAGAAACCATAATCATCATAGGTAAAGCACAGCTTCCATTTTCTAAGCAGATTCTCCGAAGGTAGCTATTAGTGCCCCTCAGAGGACACATGATGGAAAGAAAACAGAGGTTTTTATATGGTGAGAAACTCAGGACTCCAGTAGCCTTCCCTCAACAATGAGGGCTTGAATCTAACACTCACCTAACTCCACACATGGCTTTCCTTCACGACCCTCCAAATAATAAACACTCTTGTTGAAAGACAGAAGTTTTTGAAACATCCAATAAGGATATAGACTCAGGTGAGAGTGCTTTATCTGCCAAATGAATAGCTCACCAAAGGTACCTGGAGGGTTTTCATGGGTTCTTCTTTCCTTTCCAAAAGCACTGAGTTAAAGGCAGTGGCAGCATTATCAGGCTGGGTGACCCAAACATGCCCCCATAAGACAATTAGTTTTGACAGCACCCTTCAAACCCTTACCCGCATGTATACCCGTTTAGCCCCTCACCCCCAGCGTTGTACTTCACACGTTCTCCAATAAACTATAATTTTAGGGATTATTTCTTCTCTATAGCAACTTATAATGGGATCTACCAATTTATAATATCAGGGTTTGGAAGAACATGAAAAGTGACACCACCCAGATACAATCAGCAAAACTGGGAAATTCTATAGAGTAAATGACCTGATTTCTAAAACGAATAAAGAAGGTGGTGGTGTGGGTCATTGTTACAGACTCAAAGAGACTTCAAAGCCATATCAACCAAATACAATGTGCGGCCTTGGTTTTGGATCCTACTTTGAGGAAACGAATTACAGAGACTCATGTTGATACCATTTGAACACTGATTAAATATTTGATAATGTTAAGGAATTCATGTTAACATTTTTAGGTATGTTAAAGATATATATGTCTTAAAACAGTTCTTATGTCTTAGAAATACATACTGGAGTCTTTATGGATGAAATAATGGGATATCTGGTATTTGCTCTGAAACACTCCAGGCAGGGCTGAGGAGCGAGGGTGGGACAATCAGTATTGATAAAACCAAACTGGCCCTATGTTTATAGTTTTTTGATGATGCATACATGACACTTTGTGATACTAGTCTCTCTACCTTGTATATGTCTGAAGATTTCCATAACAAAAAGTTTAAGTTTCTGAATTAGAAACATAGGAATCCTTTCTGATTCCTCTCCTGCATTCTCACCTCTTCCCTGCCCCAATCAGCCACAAGGCTGGGCTCTTCTACATACTACAAACTGTCCCCTCCTCTCCACCCAACAACTGCCTTTGTCAAACCTACACCTTTCCTGCATTAGTGCAACGAATTAGTGTAATTCCTCCTAACTGTCCCTAGTTTCAAAGCCCCTAAGCCATCATCCTCCCTCCTACCAGAGTCTTCTTGCTAAAATACAGACCAGATTAAAGTACTCCCGTCTGCAATCCTTCAATGGCTCACCTTCACCCACGAGGTAGTGTCCAACCATGATCCACAAGGCTACTCTTGATGTCCCGCCTGCTACCTCAGCCTCTACTTCTCATCTTGCCTGCAAATGTGGTAGGTTCCAGTGATACCAGGCTACTTGTTATTCGTTTGACAATAATTTACTGTGCCTCTATTATAAGATGAGCACTGTGCTAAGCATGGGAAAGACAGTGGCAATCACAACAGCATCCCTGCCACGTGGAACTTCCATTCCAGTAGGGAAGCCGAACGATACATCAACAAACAGGAGACGGTGATAAACAGTAGATGCATTTACCTGTCATGCCCTGAATTTGCTGTGCTCTTAATCTTCTATGTCTTTGCATGTGCAGTTGCTTTGATTTGGAATGCCTTCCCACAACCAGCTCCCTTCCATCTGCTCAATGCCCACTCATCTATTCACACTTTACGATTCAGCCTAAGCATTGCTCCCTCTGGGAAACTTTCCCTACCTCCCCAGCTTGGCTTTCTAGGCCAGAGTTGGTGTTTACTAAACGCTTATGGAAAAAATAAATGAAAGAATGGATCAATAGTTGGATTTCCACCTTCCTTAAACTGGTTTTCTTGGGTTTTTGAGTCCTGGGTGTTAAGAGGTTATATCTGAGTATGATTCTACAGCCCAAAGCACTTGATATTTGGTTCACTTTGTTAACCAAAGTAATTGAAAATGGATTTACCTAAAGCAAAATTTCCCTACGTATTTCCAGTGAATCGTGTGATGTGCAAGAGAAGGTTCTACTATGAAATACATGGAATCCAACAAAAGTTAGACTGGGTTAGGTTTTTTTTTTTTTTTTCTTTTTTTCTTAACTCCAGGATTTCTCAGGACCTTTAACATGCTAATTTGCATTGTGACCCTCCAGAATGAGACTTTATGCAATTTTCCAAAACAGAATTGATCAACAGACCCTTTTGTTGTAAGGGCATCTCAGCAGACTACTGTCCCAAAGAGCATCTTTCAGGAAACACTGATTTGCCTGACATCCAGCCCCCAAGCTAGCCTTTCCTTTGTTTGTTTTGTTTTGTTTTGTTTTGTTTTAATTTTAAAAACATTTTAAGTAATCTCTACCCCCAGTATGGGGCTGAAACTCACGGCCCTGAGATCCAGAGTCGCATGCCCTGCTGGCTGACGGTAGCAGCCAGGCATCCCACGACTTACTTATCTTAAGATATGGTGATAGCTGGGTTCTGACACTGTGGCTGTGCAACAGCAGGAAAGTGCTGACGCTCTCTGTTCCCTTGCCTCCTTGTCTGTTAAGCCACAGTGGTAACACATGTTGTGACTGACTCACCACAATGAAGGGTACCGTACACAGGTAGGACATAGAGATTTTATTGCTGTCGTGTGTTTCATCGCTATTGCCAGCTTTCCACCTTTCTGTCTTTGTTTCTCAATCTATACAGTAAAGGTAGCAATGCTTTAGTAATTGAGACAATGACATATCAATCAATGCTTGTTAAAACAGACATACAAAAAGGAAAACCTCTAAGGACAAAAATCAGTAGTTGCTAAGGCTGCTTCTGGATACGTGAGAAATGAAATAAGAGTAGACAATATGCCATTTGGGAGAAGAGAGTTTCTTTTAACACAGTGGTTTACATTGTTTTCAAAAACACAAAGAATGTAATAAAATACATGTGAATGTGTGAGTTTACACATATATACGAATCGCCATCTTCTGCTATTGTATGAGAAAATAAAATTGACAAGGGTTCTTTCCAGCCTAGTTTTGGTAGCTTCAATGATGACTAATCTTGGAGATTAAATCCGATCTCAGGATTATTGATATTAATTCTTTCTTTGGCTTGACAGCTGTAGGATGGAAATGTCATAGGAAACATACTGAAATTGACTGAGCCCAATTAAGCAGGCAGGACCTGAGCGGACACATAAAAAATACATCAATCACAGCTTACAATTTTATTTTTAAGTCAGAACATTTGTAACCAAGAGAGTAAATTTAGAATGCTATATTAATAACAGTATTATTTTACCTGATGATTTATGTGATGATTTCAGCTTTATTCCATTGTTTTAGACCTGATCTGTCAACAAAGAGTAAAAATTTTCTTAAGCTCTTTTAAAGCACAGTTTGACCAAGAAATGTTCAGGCGTGGAGGAGGCTTTACCATCTTCAGGATTTTAACCCTGCTTTTAGTTAAAGCTTTTAGTTAAACAAGGACAAATCTAATCTGGCAATTTGCAAATAGGCTCATTTCTACACCCGTTCATTAATGTGCTGATTAGAATCATAATGTAGAGTTGGGGGCATCTTAAAGTCAACTCATTTATGGAAATGCTCATAAATTTAGCACATCATTGTTCAAATAGAAACACTCCATGATTATAGAACGTAGAAAAGAGTCGATTTTAAGCAATCGAGGATGAAAGAGCATTGCAAAGTTATCTAGACAGAAGTGATGAAACCTAAAATCAGAACTGAAAGATATCCAGTATCAGTAAACGGTAGAATTGGCAGATTCCAGTAAGACCGATCCCTATCCGAGTGCAGAAAGCAGGGGCAAAGAATGAAATGCAAGGTTATGACAAGAAGAAGGAAGTCGTCAGGCAGAAATAAGGTTGGCCATGAGCTGATTATTGTTGAAACGAAGTGATCGACATAAGGGGTTTTGTACCTTTATATTTGTGTGAAACTTTTCATGATACCAATGTAAAAAATATATATTTGAATCCTAGCAAGAAATATACTGATTTTAAGTGCACAAAAAGAAAACCAAAGGCAAATCAAGAACTGTGAAAGGAATATATTGAATATAAAGAGGAAAGGAAGGCAGAGAACTTTCCAGAGAAAGTAATAAAGGTAGGATGAGGAGTATTTAGGAGAAAACCAAACTCACTACCACCACCGCTGCCACCACAACCACAACAAAATGGCAATTATGTGAGGTAAAGGATGTGTTAACTAACCTCATGGTGGGAAACATTTTGCCATCTTTACGTGCACCGAATCATCACATGGTACACCTTCGACTTAGTGTTATGTGTCAATTAAATCTCAGTAAAGCTGAGAGGGGGAAAAAAGAAAAGAAAATTGGGAGCAGAATGATTGCAGATGCGTTTTGATAGATAACACATTTTTCAATTTCAAAAAAAGAAAAACCCAATTACTATTAGAGAAGACTAGATATCTGAAAGAGTACTAAGAAAAATGCCCAGACAGAAGAGGACGTTGCTGGGACAAAAACTATACAAAGTGCTTAAATAAAAATTTTCACAAGAACAATTAAAATAAGAAAAAGAAATAAAAATGTTTACTAAATACTGAAATAAAAGAGAAGGAATATAAATTCCCATATGTGAAGGCTGGGGGTGCAGGGGACTTGTGGAGGCAAAAAGAAGGGATATTTCAGAAAGTTCCAAGAATTTCTTTCCTCTCTAGGGCAACATGCACACCACCCTTCGGCCAGCTGCCCTTGCCCCTTATGTGGCCCGTGTCTCTGATACATCCCTCAGTGTGTTTCTAAATGGTCCTAGGCTAGGGCAGGGGAAGGAAGACACGCACTTCCAGGTTCTACCTTACAAGGGAGAAGGTGACAGGTATGTAGTTGTGTTGTTGAGAGCCTTAGAGATCTTTGGCCATTGATCTTTTTTTCTGAGTTTTCAGCATATTCCTTGTACCTGGGCATCTAGGCATTATTTTCCAATAAATATTTGTTGGATGAATAAAGGAATGAATGGGTAGGGTAGATGTATGAGAATGAATGAATGAACCATAGTGCTTCCCCTGCATGACACCACCTCCATGAGACATCTGAGTCTCATGAGCTGTCAGCCAGCATCAGTTCTATTTTATCATGGAATGAATGCATCAGGGACCTGGTGGCTTCAGTGTCCCCCTCAATGCCTCCCTGTCCCATGACCTTCCTGTCTAATCAGTCCCCAGTGTCGATGCCACTTCCTAAATATCTCTCCCAAGTACTCCCTCTTCCATTGTCTAGTTGGATCCTGATCATCTCTCATCTAGTCTCTCAATGGTTTTCTACCTAGTCCTTTCTTCAACCTTTCCTTGCTCCAGTTTGTCCTCTATAGCTACAGGTCCATTATGCCTCTTCCATTTTTTAAAATGTCCATGCTCCCCATAACTGATAGGATAAAATCAAAGGTCTTCAGCATAGCAAAGGCTTTCCACAGACTGAGCCTGGTTTCATTTCCCTGGACTCCCTCCACTCACCCACCCGTTCTCTCTTCCCTTTGCTTCCATTTTATACAGCTGTATTTGTGAGGGATCATGCTGGTCCTATGCATACTTTCTTTTTTCTTTTTTTTTAAAGAAAATTCTACATCCAACATGAGGCTCGAGCTCACAACCCTGAGATCAAGTATCACATGCTCTACCAACTGGGCTAGCTTTTTTTTTTTAATTCCAGAAATGCTTTTCTCTCTTTTTCTCCAGCTAGAATACTATAGATACTTCTGAACCCTCTCCAATCATTCTTTTCTCTGTTCCTATTGCGTTTAGGTCATGGGCTCTTATATCACCTATCTGATTACCCTAGAAATATTGGTTGACTTATCTTTTTTACCCACTAAGCAATGAACTCCTAGATGATAAAAAATATCGATGCTCATACTGGTCACAATCTCCCATGCCCAGCAGACACCTGACATATAGCAAGTGTCCAATACATGTTTGTCATATTAACATAATTTACATTTGGGAATGAGGTTAAAGACTGAGAAGGGAGTGACCCGAGAGAGTCAAAAAAGCACTATGAAAAGTCTTTAAGTTTCTGGAAAAGAGCATAAGGGAAAGTACTGAGCACATAAAGTCCCTGAATTAGCAAATGTTGGGAATGTAGGCCCATTCAGGCCAATTATTACTCCACCATTGGGAAAAATGAGAGCTGTTATCTGAGTTCTCTCTCTTTGCAATGTCATTTTACCCCAAAATAATTTTTTTCCTTCATCTGGCCAAGAGGAAAAAGTGGATCCAGGAGGAAGATCACACCATGGATTTGCGACCTACATCAGATAGGGAAAAGGAAGGAAGAAAGGAAACGGAAAATGAACGAAGGAAGAAAGAAGACAAAAAAGATCTAAAAAGGTAAATGCGATAACTTAGTTGCATCATTAGTTTTATTTACCAAGTTTGGGGGACCCAGTATTTTTCATGGCCTGCTAATAATAAACATCAGCCTGGAGCATAGATACAAAATTGCAATGACGTGATCTGATTTCTTCCTGTTTCTTTCTTGGCTAAAATGTCTTTGATCCCCCTCCCCCATTAATTGCACATTGGTTCTTCTAACATGTAGAATATCTTCTAAATTACGCGTTGGTGTGAGCGATAACGTAGTGTGTGAGATGAATGAAACACTCAGCTCCTCAAAGCTCCCCAAATTCTTTCTTTCAAAACTGATCCACTATTTTCTTAGCTTGAATAGTCTTTTCATACCAACCTCAGTGACTACCAAAACAGTTTAATGTTATTAGAATATCATCAAGTTTCATTATGTTTAATAAGAGATGGTGACAAGAGATAATTTTAAATACATTTTCACCAAAATTAAAATCACAAGTTGTAAAATTAATCCTAGAAGTGTCAGTTATAATGTGATGTAATTTCAATCTCTTTAAACTTATTCTCGTTAACTGCTCTGGTATAGAGCTCTAGCAATAAAATTATAAATACGGTGAAGAAGCTAGTAGATCTCAAATCCCCATCTTCGTTCTCAATAATGAAAATTGTGGTTTGCTTCATCAATTTATTTGCCACTTTAAATGGATTACTTAAAGGAAATTGATTGGCATGATCAAATATCTCATTGTCTATTCATCACTCAGTGTATATTTACCAAGTATTTATATGTAGAACATTACTGATGGGCCCAGTGTGAACTAAGAAAGGCAAAAAAACACCACATGCTCACTTTCCCGCCATTCTCTGTGATTAACTCAGAGAATAGCCTAGAACGATATAAAATTAAATATGATTTATATTTATATATTTATATCATCTGTCATGTCAAAAAGAGTATTTGAGTTTTCTTTTAAAAAAATATACCTGAAACACAAGAGTATGAAACAAACAGAAGGATAAACTAGGATGAAAGGAAAATGAAGGAGAGCCAATGGTTAGATGAATATTCCATTGAAAGAGGTAGACTGTGAATGAGGCAGAGCACTCCCTGAGGACCACTGCAGAGAATACACACACACACACACACACACACACACACTGATTGCTTAGAGAAAACTTGAGTTTTCCAGATTTAAATAAAACTCAAGTCGTGCTTTCATGGAGCATGCAAGGAGATGCTGTAATGTTTACTTAACATCATCATCTCTGTATCTGATGACACGTGACTTTCACATAACTTAGCTGATGGCAAAAGGGCAGCAAGAGACCAAAGCAGAAGGGCTAAACTTGGTGCCTTCTAATCCCCATCTCTTCCCATTATCCAGTTGGGGTTGCCAAGGAGTCCAGTCAGAATCATGGCCCACATGAGAAGACACCATGCTGTATGTACAATGTATCAAAAAACAAAGGAGACCCTTGAACAGAATTCTAAAGGAGGAGGAAGAGGGAGAATTGGCTTAGAGAGAGCAAACTACTGGGGCACGGATCAGATCTGATCCTCAGCTGTATTTTAATAGACTAAAGTTGCTAGTATTTAAAAATTCAGATTTCCCATTTCTCTGAAAAATATTGGAAGAGTATTGGCACAGAGCCCACAGTCCTGCATTATAAAAATTGACTGAAACTGAGCAGCAGTCTCCTCTTTAGACAAAATGAACACTCTCCAGTTTGTCCCAAACCCCACCCAGTCTCCTTCATTCATATAGTGTACCTTCCGTAACCCCATGGATATTCAGGGAATAAGTGAAGAAAAGGCATCTGGGCTAAAAAAAAAAAAAAAAAAAAAAAGTAACAACATGTACAAAGGTATGAGACAGCATGGTACTCTGGGGAAACTGGGGTGAAAAGTATGTAGGATGGTGAGGAAGCCAGGGAGGCCAACAAGAGCCAGATTCCATTCAAGACAGTATTTATTAATTTGTCACACTTGTTCTTTTGTTCATGTGGTTCATTGACTCCACTTGCTGAGAGAAGCTCTTAGGGTCTAATATTACTCTAGTTATAGATTTTTTTTAAAGATTTTATTTATTTGTTAGAGAGAGAGAGAGCATATGAATAGGGGAAGGGACAGAGAAATAAGGAGAAGCATACTCCCTGCTGAGCAGGGAGCCCAATATGGGGCTCAATCCCAGGGCCCTGAGATCATGACCTGAGTTGAAGACAGACACTGAACTGACTGAGCCACCCAGGTGCCCCTGATCATAGATCTTTAATGGAGAGGCTTGGCCAGGTATTTAACATACTCTCCTATGAGAAGTTCCCTAGGAATATTAGCATTCAAAAATTTACTCTCGATCTCATCTCTGCAACAGAGTGAATTCCCCACTTTAATGTGTCAATCATAAATAATCCTCAGGAGTCAGTGTCCTTTGGACATTTCCTGGGTGTCTAGAAACCCATACTATGGCAAATCTTCCCCACTCTTCTCTGTAGACCTAATGCTCATTGCAAAGACTGCCTCCTACATGAAGCTACCTTTTATCTACCTGGAGGTGAGTCCTCACTCCTTTGAATTCCTTTGTGGCTCTGTGCTTGATATCTTTGTATTAGCAAGCTTTGGCCCAGAGATTAAATCTAGCCCACCATCCATTTTGTATGGCCATGAGCTAAGAATGACTTCTACATTTTTCAACTTAGTTGGGAAAAAATCAAAATCAAAATAATATTTCATGGCCTCTGAAAATGGGATAAAATTCAAATATCAACATCAACAAGCAAAGATTTATTGGAACAGAGCCACACCCATTCACTTACTTAGGCCTGTGGTTGCTTTTACCCTACAGCAATAGTTGAAGAGTTGCAACAAAGACCATATAGCCTACAAAGCCTAAGATATTTACTATCTCATCCTTCACAGAAAGTTTGCCAACTCTTGAATTAGGCTGTAAGCTTCCTAAGGTCCATTCATTTATTCAACAAATATTTCCTGAGGGCCTTCTGGGCCAGGCATTACTTTGGCTTCTGGGGAAACATGGTGGATGAAGTCGTACAATGGCAGATTCTGAATTCCAGTAAAGCTACAGTAAATCCTGGGTGAGAGGGAAGACAGTTTTCTTTTAGTTCAAGGATTTACAAAACTCTCATGACCCGTGGCTTCTCCCACTGAACAAAGGCATCTGGCCCCATTGTTATCAACCCAAAAAGAAGGGAGAAGCTGGATCCTGAAAAGTGACCAGCTTGTTATAGAAATGTAGCCAATCAGCAAAATCTAAAGGCTCTGAAATATGTTGAGTCAAACTTTTTTTCTTCAGAGAAAATACGAAAAAAGAAAATGAAGTCCTCAGAAACAGAATATTATTTAGCAAGCGATGGAAAGTGTTCTCACTGCACTAATGAGTCATTAAGTGAGGCGTTTGGGAACTGGGGAGGCGCTATAATTAGGTTATCTGTATTTTTAACACAAGAAAAATAATCCAAAGCGGCATTAACCAATGCAGCTGTATTGGAAGGGGGACAGCTCTCTGCAAGTCTCCAAACAGAGGGGAATCATTTTTAACAACTCAGAGCTCAGCTGAGCAGTTAATTTAACAAAATGCTTAAGAACAAACCCCCAGCCATTGGTAGCCATCCTTAACTGTCTCCTAGCTAGAAAGCAACACCCCATTCCAAAACACCAGGCCTGTACAGATATCAGTTTAGATGGAGTGGAAACAGCAAATCTGATCATAACAAAAGGGGAACAGAAATGACGTGAGTGACGGGTTAGGGATTTCACATAATTAAATTGTCAAAGGCCACAAAAGGAATGTGAAAATCAAGGGATATCACCACCATGGGGGAAGAGAGAGGGGATTTAGTTATAAATACATTTCTGAGGAAGATGAAGAAAAGATAGATGTCCAGATTGCTCATTTTTGGCCTAATGAATAAATCATCTTGCCCCCCCAACCCCCAATGCACCTGCTGCTTTGAAAAGTCCTTCCACACCAACCCAACAGTAAATGCCTCACAATGGCTCCAACGAGGCTGGAGTCCCGCCAATGAAAATTACCACTCTTCAACCAAGATAAACATCATATTACTTCATTACCCTTTTAAAACATATGCAAATTAAACCCATTATTCTTTTTTCACCCAGAAATGAAGTTCGTTTGGCTGGAATTCAGCGATTCCTTTTGTTGCAGTTGACCATGAATGGATGAACTTCATGTAGATGGTGCCCACTCCCCATCTTTGAATCAAACATTAATACCATTTGACAGTAATAAATAACACTTATCACAATAGGGATGGAATAATGATTTTCCCACTCAGCTGGCTCATCAGAGCCTATCAGCTGACAACTGCATAAATGAGATTAGCATAACAGCTGCCTATGACAAATGTATCTAAATCCTTCTAATGCCAGCTAGTGCTTTGATCTTCCTATCAAGTCGATGCCAAAACCCAAATCCATTTCTGCAAAATACATCTTGTTTATTATAGATACATATGTATGTCCCAGAACAGTCTGCAATCCCAAGACATCCTTAATTAAAAGAATTTGGAATATTGATTGAAAATTGTCACCTCTGGCTTTGTACTTCCTTCCATGACTTTGCTGAATATTTTAAGAAATGTATTTTCAAAATGGAGTTTATGCTTTGCCTTCCTATACTTCTTGAGTCACTCACCGGAATGTAATGAGGTACCATTCTGATGTTTTCAAATGAAAATAATTACCGTGGTTTCATTTTGATTATTGCCTTTCAGAGGTATCAGGTTCATAAAAATTTAAATCAACTCCAAGTAACATAAGCCACGGTCCTTTACTTCCTATTATACAATCACAGTGAAACACAGACTTGTTCTTTGTTAGGGAATGCAAATGGGGAATGAGATCAAACCTGAACCATAATGTCTTCATTTATCCTCCTCCACAATCCACACTGCTGATGAGGGTAATATGAGGAGCAGTAAATACACATTTTTTGTGTCCAGGTCCCTGCAAGACTCCATTTGTTTCTCTTTCTGAACTTGAAGTGGGAGTAAGACAGAAAATCCAGTGTCCAGGGAATAACACATTAGATATTAGGGAGATTAGAATGTAAGGAGTTAGAGATTTCCTTAAGAAAAATGAGTCAGTTTGGAAAGCCAGGCAAACACATGCATCAAAAGTGGGTCTTGTTATTCTGTCTTGGTGGTGCTAAAGGCAACAGTAGTGGTAGCTAGTTTACTTTCCCGCTCCTCTGTGTGGAGCACTGTAATCATACCCCATATCATAACCCTCCTCCAAACAATTATATTAGTTAGTTGGTCAATAGTAATTCATTCATTCATACCAGAAATATTTATCAGGGGCTTGCCATGTACTATTATAGGCATATCACAGAATTCAGGTAAACAAGGTCCTTGTACTCATAGGATTTACATTCTAGGGGACAGGTTAAAAAGCTATTGAAAAACCAAAAACCAAAAAAAAGTTATTGAAAAATAACTGTAGAGCAGTAAAGAGGGCTAGGACACTTTACAGATCACACATTAAAGAATACATGAATGGATTCCAACGTTTGCATAAATATGGACAGTCACAAAAAAAAAAAACAGACACCAGTGTTTTAAGCAAATACAACTGATAGAAACTACATTTTAATTCTGACTTCTGAGTAATTTTTGGAGTGAAGTTGAGATTTCTCTACAATTAACTGATCAGCAGAATATAGAGAACTTGATAGGAAAGAGCATGGGTCCTCATGAGTTTAGAAGACAAAAGTGTATTGACCAGCCACAATGTGCTAAAAATGCAAACATGTACAGGACCAAGTCTCTGCTCTCTGTGGCATACCATCTTGATGGCTGGAATTATGAGCCCAATCATGATGTGAGAAAAGCAGAAACCTCTCAGGCTGGGAGGAAGCAAGCAAGGCCTCCATGAAGAAGTGGCCCTAAACTCAGATTAAAGGGTTTGGCTGGTATAATGTTCACAGGAGGATCAGTGTGATAAAAGTCAACATCAGATAATAACAACAAAAGGCAGGCACATCGGAGCAAGAGTTTCAGCAAGATCCAATCAAGAAGGCCTTGACCATTAACACCAGATACTGTCGAGCTGTCATAAAGTTATTTGTAGTTGGCTGGACACATGTTCTTTACATGACCTCTTAGTAAACCATCTTTGTTTCACTGTATAAAGTGGGTAAAACCATGAGTGAAGGACTTCTCCAAGAATTATGAGGGCATGACTTCATATCCTGCCCAGGGAAAGTAGATAACAAAAGTAAACCATTTAACTAGAAGGTGTTGAAACGGAATCTAGTTCTTTGTTCCGCTGCACAAAAGCTAGACATCTGAGAGATACTTATTAGTCAATTGGTATTTATATCAATGGTTCCATTGGAAAGAGCTCTGAAAATCTATATGTACTACTAGGAAAATCTATATGGATTATCTGTTGCTGGAATAAATATTATGTATCACACAACAAAATTCTGCTGTTTTTCAAATATATGTAGAAGGTGCTACGACTAATAAGATATAGGAGATTTTTAAAGCATTGCTGAATTAGTCATAGTTCTATTATTGTGTATTTTCTCCATCCCCAGACACAAAAGTACTACTTTCATAAAATTAACATTAAAAATAGGGGTTGTCGGGCAGCCCTGGTGGCTCCGCAGTTTGGCACCGCCTTCAGTCCAGGGTGTGATTCTGGAGACCCGGGATCGAGTCCCACATCGGGCTCCCTGCATGGAGCCTGCTTCTCCCTCAGCCTGTGTCTCTGCCTCTATCTCTCTTTCTGTGTCTCTCGTGAATAAATAAATAAAATCTTTTTTAAAAATAGGGGTTGTCATATTGTAAGAAATTACAAATTTTGGGTCTATATGATGAAAATGCCATATGGAAAAATGACCAGTTCCATGTTATTGGTCTTAACTAGCTAATGGTATGGAACAACCAAGCAACTTACTCACTTGACTTCAGTGAATTCCTTCATCAATGTGACCCCAGAGACTTCTATTTGATTCATATCAACATTCCATATACCCAAAGTTGAAAATAAAATAGTAGTAGTAATACTATTTTAGAGTAGTGTTATTAAAAAGCTCATATGTTTCCATTTCAGCCTTGATTGAAAACTCCAACCATGTTTTTGGTTTGTTTATCTGCAGTCTAAGCACTTGCTATGTGCCTGGCACTTCGATGGTCCTATGGAAGATACAGTGACTTTTAAATCATGTTTCCTGACTTCAAGGAACTTGCAGTATAATTGAGGAGAAAAGATTTACACCTAAGTATGAGGCAGGAAGAGTGGAGTGCCACAAGAAATACGGGCCTGCAGAATGGGAAAATTGTCCCAAATATTGGTATCATGAAAGTCTGCTGGAGAACACAGTTGAGTCTGGGAGATTGGGCTGGCTACACAAGGCTTCTGGAATGCTACGTGTGCCAGATTGGCTAAAATTTCTGGAGAGTAAAGGGCAAATAGGGACCCAAATTTTAAGACCAGTTGATGAGGTCAGTGGGCTTTGGGAGCTTTGATCTACTTTTATTTTTAATAAAATGATAGTCCGGCTTTTTTAAAAAAAGTCCACATAGCAAGAAGTTTGGAGATGGGCAGTCAAGGACTGGTACAGCCACCCCACAATGCTGTCAATTTCTTCATTTTTAATCCTAACATCGTTTTAAAAAATTGTGTAAAAATACCAAACCATATAACATAAGCCATGTTAATATACAGTTCAAGAGTGTTAACTATACTCACAGACTGTTGTGCAACCCATTTCCAGAACTTTTCCATCTTGCAATACCAAAACTTGTATTATACCTAATGGAGAGTAGCTCCCTCCTTTCCTGATAACCACATTTCTACTCTCTGCTTCCAGGAATTTGACTATGTTAGACCCTCATATAAGTGAGACCATGCAATATTTGTCTTTTTGTGTCTGGTTTATTTCACTTAGCATCGTGTCTTCAAGGCTCATCCATGTTATAGCAGGTGTCAGGACTTCCTTCCTACTTAAGGTTGAAGAATATTCCATTGTCACCTACACCTACTTTCTTTACTGATGGACATTTGGGTGGCTTCCCTCCTTAGTTATTGTGAATAATGCTGCTATTAACATGGGTGTGCCATCATTCAGTTTTGAAGTAGGGAAAGTGATAATCACATAGGCACACAGCCATTAAGATTCGAGAATTTTTACTTTGCTCAAGCTTTCATTGCCTGTTAAATAATAATAAGTGAACAGAAGTCATTAAAATGTACAGCTGGCTCTTGCCCAGATGCATTTGACTGGAAATACTCCAGAGAAGAGCCTGTCTCACCAACCTTCCTCCTGCTTCTTTCCCAGAACTTTCCTGACTGTACCTACTGATCTCAAGGTCCAGGTTGGCTGGATTCACATGACTTCAACGCTCCCTTCTTCAAGGGTGAGACTCAGAGCTTACCTGTTTGTTCGTTTATTTGTTTTGTTTTCTCCAACCAGTACTGGCATTGTCCATTATTTAATTTGGAAATATGAGGAAACATGATTTATACCTGGTATCTCCAGTAACAGACCTTTGAGATATTTGGCAAATATAAATGTTGAATTAACAGGACCGTCCCTACTTTATAATGAACTTCAAAGGGAAAAAAAAAAAAACTTTTAAAATCATCAACCTTTGCTTTTGGGAGGTGGTTAAGAAAAATAAACTCAGAATTAAGCTTCCAATATTCACAATTTCCTCCATTGCTTTCTTCAGGATTTTGCTCAAATAGTACCTGCTTAGCAATGCATTCCTGACCAAACCCTTTAAAATTGCACCTCTCCGACTTCCTGGCACTCCTCTTTCCCTTCCCTGATTTATTTTGCTTTGTAGTCCTTATCACCTTCTAATCTCCCTAATTATACTTATTTATTTTCTTCTGTCTCGCCACTCTAGAATGTTCAACGAGGTCGAGCATTGTGTTTCCTTTTTCTCTCAGTCAATCTCTGTTCTATTCTGCATCTCCACTGCCTGGCACATGGTCAGTACTCGGTAGAGAGTTGTCAAATGAATGAAGGAAAGAATACATGGATGATAAGTGAAGATAACTGTGGTAATCATCTTTCCTACAACAGCCCCTTTCTTCATAGAACTATCCCTTCTCCACAGGTTTAAGCCTGGCTACCATGTCTGGAGGACTCGAATAGTCCCCCACGATATGGTAACCACTGTGTGGACGAGAAGACACGACCCTAACTATACTTATCAAATTGCCCCTCCCAGAATTTATAATTGGAACTGAAGGACACTGATCTGAGGCTGTACATGTGGCTGCAATTGAAGTGGCACAATGTGAGGCCACAGGGTAGACACCTGAAGAGAGAAGAAGCAAGGAGCACCCAGCCTCTGCAAGGGGGTGAGAGGGTAACAGAGAGCAAGGCAGAGATGCGAGACCACATGACCCCATAGGGAAGCCAAAAGAATTAGCCTCGAGTCTGGACAGTTCTCTCAATTCTAATCCCCACCCTCTGTGCATTCTGTCCCTACCCCTGAATACTTCTAGTAAATTCTCTTTCTTGCTTAAGCCAGCTGGGGGTGGGTTTCTACTCCTCACAGCTAAAACAGCCTTCACGGGGATAGTGACATAAAACATCTCTCAGTGCATATGATAAATGTGTTTGCATTCATCAAAGTGATATTTCAGTGGGTCTGTGGTCAAATAAGTGTTCTCACCCCTTTTGCACTTTGTCACTTCATTTGGAATCACTTGGAGCTGGGTTCACTCTGCAGTGTGAATTCGGGGCTTTTTGTGTGTGGCTTTTTCATATGATAATGTCGAGTATATTTTCAGCCCAGCCCTCAATCAAATGGGCATCATCTTAAGGAGATATAATTATAGCAGCTATTTTGCTGGCTCTTAACTAAAGACAAAGCAAACAGCGTGCTAAGAAATTACACTCGGGGATGACACCCAGGACAACGCAGGCAAGAGGGTCAGCCAGTAGAGAAGCACTGTACAACCCATCTGTAGCATTTTATCCTCAGAGGGACACACACACACACACACACACACACACACACACACATTGAGAGCTCACAAGGACTGTTGTATAATATTTTTTTTCTTGTGTAGACAGATTGCAGTTGCTTTAATAGGTTGTGGTATTACCAATGCCGGCATATCCAACAAATCCAAATATAGTAAGAAAAAAGAGCTTCAATTACCAGTGAATCATATTCAATAATAGCCATTTAAATCCACTGAAAACAAACTTAGGTAAAAACAATAGCTTGGGTTTTTTTTTTATTTTGTTTGGGTTTTTTTGTTTGGTTTTTAATTCAATGTTAACCACTCAAATTCACACTGAAACTTAGATCTTCAGGCGAAGATTCAGTACTTTGGTAACTTTGACCCCCCCCCCTTTTATTAAATATATAGTTTAAAAATCGCACAAATGTACAACATGTTAAAACCATGATTAATCACGGTAACATATTCTCTCTTAAAGCCATGATCAGCAAGTGAAACAATTAGAGAATAGCGGTTTACAGTCCACTTATTTATCCGTCTCTGATTGATAAGAGAGCAATGGGACTTGGTCCATCCTACAACTGACCAAACTGCATTGCAGTTTGAATTTTACCGTTGTAAAATAATTATGTTTTGAACTACAATAGATGTGTTTGAAAAGCGGGGCTAAAGAGAAAATAATTTCAAGAAATACTTGAAATTTTGCTGATATAAAGCTTTCTAATTCTTCTCCTCCTCTTCCTGCTCCCCCTCATCTTCCTCCTTCTCTCCTCCTCCTTCTTTTCTCCTTCTTCTTCTTCTTCATTTCAAGCACAACCAAAGATTCACTCACACAATTGGGTTTGTGGGTAAACACAACCGACTGGTTCTCATGGAAAAGCCGCTTTTCCCACTCTTCAGCTAATAATATTTCCCTTTTGTTCCACCTCATTACTCTCAGCTTTTCTCCACTGTTCTAAGTAAGCTAAGTAATTTCTCGCCCTCTTCACTGTCTGCACCTTTACAAATATTTGCAAATGGTTATCATGCCCTATCCTGCTACTTATCACAAAGTAAAAATCTTCAGTGTCTTTGATAATAACTGGACCAGTGTCTTAACCATTTTTCTCCCCTGCAATTTCAACTGTCTCGCATGTAATGATAATTATCTCATGCAGTCCTCTGCAGCACAATGTTGAATGCAAAATTCAATTCATATTGCTTTTTCTTAGCAAATGTGGTCTTGGATGACACTGCTCTAAGAGGTTATCGGAGACAAAGAGCCACCACTGAGTCCTAAACAGTTGGAGTCATGAGATCTCTCTCACCAGGATCCCTGGGTGGCTCAGTGTTCAGCGTCTGCCTTTGGCTCAGGTCATGATCCTGAAGTCCGGGGACTGAGTCTCACATCGGGGTCCCTAGGGGAAACCAGCTTCTCCCTCTGCCTATGTCTCTGCCTCTGTCTCTGTGTCTCTTCTCTCATGAATAAATAAATAAAGTCTTTAAAAAAAAAAAGAAGAGATCTCTCTCACTGCTGTCTTATCTCTACCGCTATGTGATTTGGGCAAGTCACTGCTTCTATGGATCTCACTTTCTTTTCCTATACAGTAAAGGTTCAAATAGATTGTCAGGTGTCTTCTAAATCCTTCATTTGAAGGCTCACCTGCATTTCAAGGTATCCTTTTTCAAACCTAAATCTGATCAAGTCACTCCCTTAACAGCATTTGGTTGCTTCCTATCAGACTTAGAATGAATTCAGACTTCTTTACAAAGTGTGCAAAGCATGTCATGGTCTAGCACCTGCTACATCTCCAACCTCAACTTGTACCAGGTGTGCATTGATCTTTGGCTGGCTTCCCCCAAATGAGACCCTGAAATAAGGGTATGAGTCCAAATAGCTTATTTGGGAGTAGGTAGGTGAGGGAATGGGGAAGGAAGGCAGTCAAGGGAAGAAAGCCAATAAAAGGTATGTTATCAAGCAATGTATCATAATGGAAGGGGGGATGTCAATCCCCCTGAGGGCTCCTTACAGGGAGGGAGAGTACAAAATATGGCACCTGGTAATTCTTCCAAGGGGCAGGAGGCTTGAACTTCATCTACTGGGTCCCAGTTGCCAGAGGTTGAGAACAAGTCCTAGGACATCAACTCCCTGGTCCCTCTAACCCATTAATGTGTAGACCCAGCATGCCCAGAGAAGCCAGAAGGACTGGGGATATGGGTAGTATGCTAACAAATATGATGCTCTACTCTTTCCTAAAACCCAGACTTGCAGGCCTTATTCAAATTCCTTGGACTTGCCCTGTCTCCTCTTTTAGGGCCTCTACACAGACTACCCTCTCTGACTCAGACACTGCAAGTTTCCCTCCTTCTCTATGTGAGCAGAACTTTCTCAGGCAAGTCACCCCTGATCACCCTAATGAAGTTCCCCTCCCTTCTTTATTTTGTTAACACACCATATTTGTTTCTTCCATAGCATCCTTCATATTGTGGAATTATGTCATTATTTTAGCTTATTTTACAACTGTATGCTCCACTAGAATATGCGTTGTCCTCAGGTAGGGACTCTCTCTACTTTGTCACAGAGCCAACATCTAACTCAGTACTTGATAAATGGCTGGTACTAACTAAATTATAAATTTTTGAAAGCCCATAGTTGTTTGCAAAAACTATCCATTTATACTCAACAACCAAAAATGTTTTGGTGAGCTAGAGAGAACTGTTTTGATGCATCATTCTCTTGCACTTCACAAAGCGTGGATTTCAAGGACCTCCTGATGGAGACCATACCACAAAGTCCCACATGCACTTTGGCTTTAGTAACTTACATACACACAGCAGTAGATACGAACAGGGATTCCGCATACTAAAGCAGCCAGAAGACAAAATTCCAGTCTCAGCCTCCTAGGCTCCCATGCTCCAGGCAATAATTGTGACATCCTGAGCCTCTGGTGTATTTGCTCTCTGTTTTGGAGTTTTTCATTTTTTTAATTAAAAAAATAATAATGAGGAAATTGGATTATCCCTTAAGTCTCCCCTTAAGCCTCAATATTCTCTCTGTCTGTTAATGAGAAACATAAATATGGCCCTTGCATATTATAGATATTCAACAAATAGTTGGGTTTTTTTTTTTTTTAATGCTTAGAATATGGATAGCTGAACCACAAGTACACTGATGTGAAATTCTCCTAACTGAATCTGTTTCCTTATTTGCAAAAAGCAGCAGTCTTATATAAGTGTTAGGAACGGCAAATACTTGCTGTATCATAGTTACCTAATGCTGTGCTCCTGATAGACATTACTAATCGATTGCCACACTCTTTACCAATGATCCAAAATGTGGCCCTGGAAACCTGACAAATATTATCTTAACCAAGAGATCAAAGTTAACATTGCGAGTGATAAGTCACGTTAAAAGCAGGATAGCATGATATGATGGGATGAGAAAGCATTCCACCTCTGTAGTGTTCTTCCCCGAAACCCATAACCCCAGCGGCAAAACCATTAAGACAAATCCAAATCTGGGGCACCTGGGTGGCTCAATTGGTAACATTTCTGCCTTCTGCTCAGGTCAGGATCTCAAGGTCCTGGGATTGAGCCCTGTATCAGGCTCGCTGCTCAGTGAGGAGCCTGCTTCTCCCTCTCCTTCAACTAATCCACCTGGTTGTGCTCTCTCTCTGTCAAATAAAGAAATGAAATCTTGGGATCCCTGGGTGGCGCAGCGGTTTGGCGCCTGCCTTTGGCCCAGGGCGTGATCCTGGAGACTCGGGATCGAATCCCACGTCGGGCTCCCGGTGCATGGAGCCTGCTTCTCCCTCTGCCTGTGTCTCTGGCTCTCTCTCTTTCTCTCTGTATGACTATCATAAATAAATAAAACATTAAAAAAAAAAAAGAAATGAAATCTTAAAAAAAAAGACAAATCCAAATCGAGAGACATTCTACAAAATACCTGGCCAGTACTCCTTCAAACTGTCAAGGTCATGATAAATAGGGAAATAGTGAGGAACTCTCACAGACCAAAGGAGACTAGGTGACATGACAACTAAGTGTAATGTGGGGTCTTGAAATTGATCCTAGATCAAAAAGGAGGGAGGCATTACTGAAAAAAACAAAAACAAATAAAATGTGAGTAAAGGCTGGAGTTCAATTAATAACAATGTGCCAATGTTAACTTCTTAACTTAACATTTTGTATTTTGACAAATACAAAAAGGGGATAGAAGATACAAAGAGTAGGTAAAAACAGTAGATTTATAGGAACTCTCTGTATTGTCTTGGTGACTTTTCTGTGAATCTAAAATTATTCCAAAGTAAAAAGCTTATTTTTGAAAACTCAGCAAGCCGGGTCCCCTCACTACCAATATATTTACCCTTCCGAGCTTCAATTTTCTCATCAGAATATCTTTAATCTTTTCGATATGTTAATGCAGATGCAGAAGATTGGAATTAAAAACTGAAATATTTGCAGTTAGAACACCTTCCTTGGGGTGTATAGTAGGACACAAATGATCCCACCAAGACCAGTGTTACTTTTCCCCCCATATTCAGACATGTTGAATTGCTATGCAGATGTAGACTTTCCTATAATGCATTTTTACATTTTTAATTAATATTTCAAAATATCTTTTACTTATACCTAAATTTAATTGGTAAGTCTGGGATCTGGGCACAGCAAGAATTTGTTGAACACTTTTTTTTTTTTTAAAGATTTTACTTATTTGAGAGAGAGTGAGAAAGCAAGTGAACACAGGCACACAAGTTCAGGATGGGGGTACAGGGAGAGGAAGAAGCAGATTCCCCCACTGAGTAGGGAGCCCGATGACACAGGGCTTGATCCCAGGACCCCAGGATCATGATCTGAGCCAAAGGCAGACACTTAACTGACTGAACCACCCAGGAACCCCTTATTGAATGCTTTTATGCTAAGGAACCACTGCCCCTAACACTAACAATCAATTAAATTGCTACAAACCTTCTCATAATACCCTCCAGATGACATCAGGACTTTAGCTAGTCTTTGTTCAATTCATACAGCTTTTCCCTTGAAGATACATACCAAGTGCAGGATTCATGATTTCTATGTACTTATGGATCCCATAATTCATTGTCTAGGGCTGCTTTTGAAAACTTGGAGACTATAGCCTTCACTTTTCAAATTGTGTAGCTAGCAGATTTCATTTACAGTATATTGCAACAAGTCCCTGGGAGTTTCCACCAAAAGCCATAAATCAGAATCAGTTAAGAAAAATGTTCAAGAGAATTTCCCATTTCTGCAGATAGACAAGGTTGAGAAATATCAGAGGTAGAGTTATATAGTGTGAAATGACACTTTCTAAAGGGCTCTTTTGAGCAATTTATTAAGAATTTGTCAAAGACATGCCAAGTGCTCATCAGTGAATTAGGCATGTATTATAATGCTTATTGTAGCATTTAAAGATCATGATACTTATCACTTAGATTGTACTTAACACGCTCAAAACATTTTCAGTTCTAATTAAATATTCTCCCACGTGTATCTGTGTAGAGAAATAACCATTTATAGGAGGAAGAAATACCCAGACTCACAAATAAAAAATCCATCAGAGAAGGCTTGGGAACTTGAGTACAGTATTAAATATGTAGGCAAATGTATAACATCTTGAGTTTCAGCCAGAAATCTAAGTTGGTTCCCCAAACAACCATTTGGAGTTCAGTCTTCTCATCAAAATGAGTCTTCATGCTTTCTTTTTTTTTTCTTTCCTGAAGTTTTAGCTGCCCTAGACAGAGCCTTTTGAGGTTTAGGCTAATTATATGGAGCCAAACAGGGAAACCAAGTGATTCCATTTTTCCCAAATGTAGGGTTTGTCTTTTCAGAAACCAAGCTCCATGAATATGGGTTAAACATATTCCAGCTTCATGACTCCCTTTTCTTCATTTTTTTTCAAGATTTATAAAGGACAATACTATTATTTCCTAATAGGTTCTAAATTTCAATAAGGGAACACTCAAAATGAAAGTCTTTACAGGTAATAATTTTGCTATTTTGAAAATACAGGGCAAGGATTTTTGCTAAGAGAAGTTTGAGACTCAAAATTCAAATTTGGCTACTCAATGAAAAGCTTTAAGTTAATGTTCAAATCATGAGCCCCAGCGGTAAGCAAAATGGCAGCATTTATCAAAAAACAAACAAACAAACAAACAAAAAACATTCTTTGGTCCAGGGATGGGATTTCTAGGAATCCACCCCAAGGTCATCCCGTATATGAAGTATATGTACAAATGTATTTATTGAAGTATTGTTCATAATAGGACAAAATAGGAACTCTCCAGAATGCCCCTTGATAGCAAAATGTATAGTTTATTCATCTGCTACAATACAACTCTGGAGAAGTGTAAGTTAGAACTAGTGTCACATCAACTGGCTATGTTCATATCCTTCTCTTCCATTGAGATCCAGCTACCCCAACTTTAACCAGAAGGGGAAAGAAACAAGAGTTAGAGTTTTTCAAAAGCTAAATTACTTAGGTTGCAGTAGAGTGTTTTTGTTGAACATAAGAGCAACAGAGACAGATGATCTGAGTTCTAATCCTAGCTCTTCCCTGTATGTAAACTTGGTCTATTTATAGATAACCATGACCTTTGGTTTCAATATCTATGAAATGTGAACAATATTAACAGTACCCTCCCTGTAGATGTCTTCTGAGAAGTAAATGATATAACACATGTACTGTAGCACAATGCCTGTCACACAGGAAATACTCACTAAATAACACCTACAATGATAATATTTTGCTAGAAGGGCTCTTGAGCCCCACTACCTAAAGTGTAGTTTGCTGAGCAGCAGCAGTACCTGGAAGCTTGTTGGAATGCAGAATCTCAGGCCCCTCTCCAGATATTCTCAACAAGAATCTGCATTTTTAGCATGACCCCAGATGATTCATATGCATCATACAGTCTGAGATTAGTAAGTAAGTCTGGAACAGGGCCTGAGATTCTACATTTCTAACAAGCTGTTTGAGGAGCGTGTTAAGTTTGAGAAGTACAGCTACCTCATTTTATAAGTGAAGGAACTGAGTTTGTTTGTTTTAGTTTATTTATTCATGATAGAGAGAGAGAGAGAGGCAGAGACACAGACAGAGGGGGAAGCAGGCTCCACGCAGGGAACCTGATGTGGGACGCGATCCCGGGACTCCAGGATCATGCCCTGGGCCAAAGGCAGGTGCTAAACCGCTGAGCCACCCAGGGATCCCCGAGGAACTAAGTTCTATTAACTGACTAGTTCAAGTCACATAGCAGTCAACAGTAAATCTGGGACTCAGGCCTAGCCTTCCTTACGCCAAACCTTACATTCTGAGCAAGGATTCTGAATTGCAAATGATCAAACCACTCCTGTTCTCTGGGAGTATTGTGGATGGTTTGAAATCGACCCACTATCCAATTTTGAGAACCTGTATGCATGTCAAGGTAAGTGAGACCTAAATGGTTGTTATAATGAATGCAACGTTATAATTCACGCAGAGTCACTGTTGTACCTAGCAAATTCATAATTAGAGGTAATTTTGCACCTGCTGTCACAAGAAGATGGCATTTCCTTTAATTTAGCTTGATGCCTTGATTATACTGTGGGAGCGGCAGGAGACAAGGCAATCTCTCACTCAACTCCTGGAGAAAACACACAGCCTTTGGTTTGTGGTTATGATTAATAAAGCCATTTAGCATCCTTGGAATCATCAGCTGCTGTTTCTTGTTGTACTGATGCAGAATCTTCCATAAGGCAGGAGTGCTTGTCACCATCCAAACTGTTGCAGAGACTGGGAGAGGATACCAGGTTCTTTGTAGGGTGAACCATCCCACGAATCCTAATCAAACTAACTTGGTCATGGAAACATGACCACTGAAGTGGCTATGAATTGCAGGCCACTGTGTCAGTGTTGTAAGAAACATAATCTTATCTTCCTATAACTGAATTTTTCTCATTCAAGACCTTGTGTCAGGAGTTTGAGGAGTCCCTCTTTTTTCGTGGGCTGCTTTGGATTTGGGGCACTTATCTAGAGCCAAGTCGTTAAGGGTGCAATCGTTAATTGTAATGGTCAGCTTCACTGGGTTAAGGGATTCACAGCTAGCTGGTAAAAGATTATTTGGCGTGTGTCCATGAGGAAGTTTCTGGAAGAGATTAGCATTTGAATTGATGAACTGAATAAAGCAGATGGCCCATCGTCCAGTCGTTGAGGGCCCAGATAGAACAAAAAGGCTGAGCAAGGGCAGATTTGCTCTCTCTGTCTGCTTGAGTTAAGATATCCATCTACTCAAGCCCTTGGACATCAGTGCTCCTGATTCTCAGGCTTTCAGACTTAGATCAGGATTTACACCATCAGCTGCCACCTTCCCCATTCTCATGCCTTTGGACTCAGACTGAATTATACCACCAGCTTTCCTGGTCTCCAGCTTGCAGATGGCGGATTATAGGACTTCTCAGCCTCCATGACTGCATGAGCCAATTCCTATAAGCCTCCATGCATGTATATGTATATGAAGTATATGTATATGTATATCAATATCTATATCTATATTTATATATATCTGTTTCTATATAATTATTCTATTGTTTCTCTGAAAAACACTGGATAATCCAAGAGGAAAAAAGCAACATCTAGATGTGCTGACATCACTTGAGAGGTCTCTATCTGGTACTGATCATTATTAGTCTCCTGTGGTCACTGCTATGTCCAGTTGCAAGATTCACCCAGTCTCTTGGTGGCTCTTGGACATCCAGGCTTCTTTCTGCCACTCTGTGCCAGCTGGAAGAGGAGAGGGTAGGTGAAGCTCCCCCTCTAGAGCCAACACAAAGCCACCACATCTGCTCCCTTGTCATGTTGGGAGAGTATGGAGAACTATGGAATCTTGCCAGCTCAAGATTCAAATCCAGCTGTAGCTAAGGCCAAGTCATGCCTTAACCACAATATTACTGAGCCCCTCATTTTTCCCTGTAGCATTGCTTACAGCAGGAGGAATACTGGGGTCCCAGCTGTCTATTCAATACATGAAGCCCACTGGGCATTCTAGGGAAGAAGGAGGACAGTTAGGTTTGGCAGCCAAGAAAAGATACCAGTATTATCTGGGACAAGTCCGTTAACCTGTCTGACTGCCCCTCTTCTGTCCTGACATTCTTCTCAGGGACTGAGAGATAGTCCACCATGGGTAGGCACCATCTTCATTGTTCTAATTCCTTGATGATGAAAAATTAGGTCATTGGCACTTGTTTTCTATTTTACATAAAGTTGGAGTGGACATTCTTTATCAGATCTCTGCTCAGTCTTTGGTTTGATCACCAGGGTTTGGGACTGAGTATGAAGTGTCACAACTAAAACCAGTTAGAATCATTTGGAGATGGACATCATTCCACATTCATACAACCCATTCCCTCTCAACTGTCTTTTTTGAAGGAGTATCCCATAGTGGTAAACTTCAGAGCTGGAAGACTCAGGTCCACATCACAATTCTTCTACTTTCTTGACCTCTCATAGTCTCAATGTCCTCAGTGCCCACAAATTTAATTTACAAAAGTAAAATAATGCCTTCTTCACTGGGTATTGCAAAGTCTAAATGAAATATGGTAAGTAAAATACATATGAAGTGTATAACACTGTGCTTCTCTACTGGCAAACACTCAAAAAATGGTTTATTATAATTATTATTTTGACTTGGATGGAGGAAAAAAGGAGATGAGCAGGAAACCATTTAGGAAGAATTGATCCTGCATGAACACACTCATCAGTGGGTGCTGTGTACCTGCTCAAAAGTAGCCACCGAGTAAGATCTATGGCCCGTGTAGAAGAGTGGATGAAATCTCACCTCCCTAGTGCAATCCTCAATTCATGCCAACATCTCCTCACCTCCAGGAAAAAGTGAGTCCATCTGGGATGACTCCGGAAGACTCTGCAATGCCCCCAAAGACAAATTACTACTCAGGTGTGTTAAATTCATGATAACCTGCTACTGTAGGCACATAAATTCAATGTGAATTCTCAGTGAAATGCAATGAGCTATACGGTATTTGAATAGATGGAAGATTTTACTATACATGGAAAAATTTGTGATGACTTGAAGCTAAACTACCTTTCAAAAGAGTATATATTGTTTTGAGTTTGGGGTTTGCTTTTTAAGCTCAAATAGTAATGAAGGATGCAAAATTATGGGAAACATAATTATAGGGTGGAATTATTTGGGGTAGGTTTTTGTTAGTTTCGTGGGTTTTTTTTTTTTCTTAAGATTTTCTTACTTTTATTCTATTTGCCTCTCATGAGATTCAAACTACAATTGAGACTGGTATTAAAAGACAATCATTACCCCAAGCCCAGAGGATGGAAGACTCAGCATGTTGCATATGAGCCACTTGATTTCAAGTGGTGTTAAGAGGGTTTTTAATTACTCAGCTTTGGACTCAGGTATCACCTTCTCTGACAAAACAGCAAGAGAGAAACCGCTTTCTCAGTGGATTAGATAACTTTCCCCTCCACCAGCCCCATGACCAGGAGCCATTGTGCCACACAGGAGTAGCTATTTTAAACCAGCTCGTTAGAGAGGGCAGGAAGAGGTGCTATTTAGAGTTTCTTAAGGCCTGTGGGGAGAAAGAAGGGGAAAGTAGACAACTCTCAACATTTCTCCCACCAAAATCTGCCGCTTTCAAGGATGCTACTCAAACTCTGTAGAACAAAAGGAACAATACCTCAGAGCAGGAGCTTTGCAGTTGATTAAAAAGACCTGAATGCCAATCCCAGCATGGGCACCTACAAGTTTAGACAAGTTACTCAGAGATTTTCGACTCATTTTCCTCACCTGTGAATATTATAATTATTAATAACATCTGTCCCATAGCATTGTTGTGAGAATTACAATTTTTTTTAAGTATGTAAGATCTTGGCACAGGGCCTGGTTTCCAGTAGATGTTCATAGGTAGTGACTAAGTGTTACGACAATGGTCCTCTTGTCCTCGAGCTACCAAACCAATGTCATATAACAACTTCATTCTTGTCGTATTTTAAATCATCCTTTAATGGAACATGCCTTCCTCCTATTCAATGTCACCATTGACATCTCTGAGAAAGACCCCACAGTCATGCAATCCCTGATCACTCTGCTTTTCAGCTCTACCACGTCTTCCCTACCTCAAACCCCAGTGCAGACGTCCCTCCTCACTCTTGTCCATCTTTCAAGTACCTATAACTGGAACACAAAAGGTGGCAGCAAGTTTGAAGGGTGAAAAGTCAAAGAAGTGATATATCCCAGAAATCTTGAAAGAGGCAAGTTCAAGGTAGGTCCAAGGGTTTAGGCTCTATTTCATAGGACAGAAAAGGGTAATAATGACCAAAGTGAGAGGGTCAACTTCATGGGCATGCTACCTCTACCGTCACACAGAATCCCACACTTAGAAGGATCCCAAGCTTGGTTTAATGTTGTGTTGTCGCCATCTTGAAGTTCTTAATTTTTTTTAACAAAAGACCCCATGTTTTTATTTTGCACTGGATCCGGCAAATTATATAGCTGGTTCTGCAAAGAGGAAAGAGAATGCAGAGATGAAGGCTGAACTAGTACTGGTTCCATTACATTCTAGAAATATGACCTTGCATGAACTCATCTTTTGTTCTATACATATTTTATTGATTGCCTCCTATCTCAGTGTTCTTTGTTTATAAAATGGGCATGATGATTATATCTATGTCAGGAGTTGTTTTAAGAATGAAAAATGTGCCTTCGGGCACTTAGCATTATGTTGGCACATAGTAAGACCCAAATAAGTACCAATTATTATATTAACGAGAAAATAAGTCTGGAGACTGGGGTAGAAAAACAGAGCATTCAGGAGACTCTGAGAATGAAAGTGTCTCCATTTTAAATCAGCGTATATACTTTGAAGCACTTGATGGTTACAAAACAAAATAAAGAAGGATATGATAGACACAAATAAAAGGAATGAATGAAAGCTTTCTTCCTGAGGATCACAGGTGCTTTGGGTGAGAGCCAGAGGAATCACTCACATCATGATCCTACAAGTTAGAAAGTAGTAAAATTAGGAGCAAGGTACCAGAAGGTTTAAGGATGATTGGACAAGGAGGAGCAGCTAAGAACTCTTGAGGTTTGAGCAGGAAAGAATTGCTTGGACTTTGAAAGTAGAAAAGGTACAGAGGGCAGCTCTGTGGTGGAAACAGTTTGTACTAAGCCCCAGAAATGGCAGGATGAAAATGGCACTAAGGAAATGGGAAGTGGGCTACATACATCTCCCACAAGATGTTAGCATGCTAGAGAAATGGTGTTTTCTTTCTTTCCTTTTTTTTTTTTAAGATTTATTTGTTTGTTTTAGAGGGAGAGAAAGTGAGAATGGCAAAGGGCAGGAGCAGAGGGAGAGAGAGAAACTCAAGCAGACTGTCGAGCACAGTGCCAGAAGTGGGGCTTAATCTCATGACCCTGAGATCACAACCTGAGTCGAAACCAAGGGACCCTTAACTGACTGCACCACCCAGCCACCCCTTTCTTTATTTTCCTTGCATCAACTTAAATGTGACTCCAAGACCCCAACCCAGCAGGCCAGTAGGAAAGTCAATCTCAGTCATTTTGGGGGCTCTTCTTTCAGTCACCCCAGAGTGTTCCAAAGCCTGAGAGGTTTATACAGAATTTCTGGCTGTGGTCTCTGATCTACACTGGTTTCTGCTGATTACCCCACTCCATCACGCTCACCAAGATGCCTGTTTTGGGGTGAGGTCCACAAGATGCGTGACTCACAGTGCGGGGAGAAGCCCATGACTCCAAGAAAAGCTAAGTTCATCTTTTCATGCTTCAAGTGGCCACTGATGTTCGGTCAATCCTGATTTCAACTTAAGGTAGATATTGAGGAGGTTTCATGGTATTCCTGAAGCTAACTAGCTGCCTGGGAGGCCATTCTGTTCCAGTTTCACTACTTACCAGATATGTTCCTTTGATAAGTTACTTTGTATCTCTGAGCCTCAGGTTTTTCATATGAAAAATGGGAATATTAATTATATGAGCTTCTTAGGGTTGCTGTTAAGATTACATGAGATAATACTTGCAAAGAACAAATTGCCTGGTTTATATGGTTATTGCCTGGTGTATGTAAGTGGAAACATCTATCATTATGACCATCTGTACCCTGCACTCAGGATAAATACACACTGTATAATAAAATTCTCTTAAAAGAGAGGACATCCTCTTAACTATGATAAAACTTTCTGAACTTAAATGACCTAGATTCAAATCTCAGTTCATCCACCAGCTAGCTCTGTGATCTTGGGCAACCTACCCATTTATCCTCCCTGGACCTTGTTTTCCTTATCTGTAAATTGAGGTTCATATCAGTACCTACCTAAAAGTTTTGGTCACCAATTCCAATGTGTAGAGGGAGTTTCCCTGCCACCACTACCACCAAGTAATTCTCTGACACCAGCTGGGTGGCCTATAATTAATCTCCACTCTCACACTATCTACCTGGAGATGGCATCAGATTCTGCAGGTCAAGGGCTCAGTCCTCCAACACCACACTCCACTCCGGACACCAACCCCAAGGCCAGATTGGCTTCCCACAAAATGACTATAAAGCAGATCCCCTCCTTGGGTTCAATTAATTTGCTAGAGCCACTAACAGAACTCAGGAAACTCACCTACTCCCTGGATTACTGATTTATCACAAAGGATATTAAAGGACATGGATCAATAGGCAGATGAAGAGATACATAGGGCAAGGTCCCAAATGAAGAAGCTTCTTTGATTCTGGAGCTTGGGGCACAGGTCCCTGGCACAAGGAAGCATTTTGTTTCTTAAACCTGGAAGTTCTCTGAACCTTGTCTTTGGGGTTTTTATGGAGGCTTCATTGTATAGACATGATTGATTAAATCATTAGCTACTGATGATGGAACTTAATGTTCAGCCCCTCTACCCTCTCTCGACTGGGGGTGGAGTGAGGTGCTGAAAGTTCCAACACTCTGATCATATGATTGGCCCTACAAGCTATCATCCTTCATTCTTAGGTGTGATCCAAAAGTCACCTTATTAACATAACAAAAGACACATTCACCCCTGTCACTCAGGAAATTCCAAGGGTTTTAGGAGTTCTGTACCAGAAACAGAACGAAGACCATATATATATTTATAATATATATATTACATATATATTATATATAATATATATTTATATAAATATATAAATATTTATAAATATAAATATATATAAATATATATTTACAATATATATTATAAATCACAATAGTGCACTATCTCATAGGACTGTCAAAAGAACCAAATAAATTCTTTCATGCAAAGCACTTAGAATAGCATTCAATAAAGGCTGGCTATTTTTGCTTTGTTTAATTGTTCCAAATATGTGTACATTCATTAAATTCTCAGAACCACTCCTGTGAGGAGAGTAAAACATGATTTACTGGTGATGTTTAGAAAACTGTCCTTCCTATCAGAGCTTATCTTTCTTCTTCCAAACTTGCATCAAGTCAAAAGTCAAAGTCCCCCTCAGTGGTCACCCACCCAGAGGAAGTAACTATAAACAGTTAATGTGTATCCTTCTAGATGTTGAATAAATGTAAATACATATAAGTGGAATCTTCTTTTCTAAATTTAACAACAGATTGTATTGGTTGTATCAATACTATTGGATCTATCTTGTCCTTTTCACTGGCTCATTATATTCAATGGCACCTATGTACCATACCCTGTTGAACTAGTTCTCTACCCATGGAAACATAGATAGTTCCCAAATATCTGGGATCCTGCATTTCTCATCATTTAAAATATATTCACACTAATCTATCTGATTATTTGGAATAAATTCTTAAATATGGAATAACTAGATCAAAGAATATGAATATTTAAAGTTTGGGTACCTATTGCTTGAATGCCCACCCCCAAAAAGTGATTTTTATTGTATTTTATCTATTTTATTTCCCTTTCTGCTAGCTCTGACCACATTTTACCTTGGGTTATATCTCGCTTCCATCTATATTAGTTTGCTAGGATAAAAGTAACAAAGTACTAAAGACTGAGTTCCTCAAATAACAGAAATTTATTTTCTCATGGTTTTGAAGGCTAGAAGTTTAAGACCAAGGTATCAGTAGGTTAGTCCCTTCTGTGAACTGTCTTCTTGGCTTAGAGATGTCTGTTTTCCATCTGTATCTTCATCTGGTCTTCCTTCTA
The DNA here is from genome assembly GCF_003254725.2 of Canis lupus dingo. Taxonomy (NCBI): domain Eukaryota; kingdom Metazoa; phylum Chordata; class Mammalia; order Carnivora; family Canidae; genus Canis; species Canis lupus. Next base: position 61,281,917 of record NC_064244.1, on the reverse strand, counting down.
TGTCTATCTATGTCCTCTTTCCTCTTCTTATAAGAATTCAAGTCATACTGGATTAGGACTCACCCTAATTTCCCCATTTTAGCTTAATTACCTCTTCAAAGATACTTTCTTCCAAAAGAGCCACATTGTAAGATACTGGGGGTTAGGACTTCAACGTATAAATTGGGGGAGTTGGCGGGACACAACTCAGACCATAACATTTTCTGTAATCTAATGCTTGCTTTTTAAATTTCTTGAATATCTTAGTAAAAAAGAAGAGTAAGAAGATGGGAAAGAGGAAGAAGAATATGAAAGGAAAGAGGAAGAGGATCAAGAGAAGGAGAAGAGGAGGAAGCTGAGGAGGAAAAAGAAAGGGAGGGAGAGGAGAAGTATTTAGTAATTTCCTGTTAATCAAATGGTGTGTTTGCCCAAGACCATAGTTGTCACCCATGGTCCACAGTTCTGTCCACAGAACAAGGTAGGCATTAGTCCAAAGTCCTCAGGTGGAATACCAACTTTTCTAGTCAATAGCTCTGTGACATCAAGCCAGTTACCCAACCTCTCTGAGCCTGTTTTATCATCTAGAGTAATAACAACATTCACTCACCCCACAGAATTGCTAAAGAGTTCAAATGAAAGATCCATGTGAATGTGCTTTGTAGAGAGCAAAGCATAGGGTAAACACTAGTGGCAGTTGGCACTCTGCCACCTCACCTCTGCTTCTCTCACTACCACTCTCATGCATCTCCACCTGCCTTTGCCTCTTCAGAGTTTACTTTCCCCAAGAAGAGGCTTGCTTCCTGTGCAAACAGTCTCCAAAGGCAATTAGGGCTCACCCTCCCTCCCCAGGGTTTGTGAAACTTTATGTGTTCCAGGCTTCTAGGAACATTAACCATGAGTTGGTGACAGTGTCCCAAAGGGGACCAATTGGCTTTGGGATAGCAGAGGATGACTTCATTGGGAAGGCCATTAATCATAATTATGAAAGAATAAAATGGCTGTCAATTTGCCCATGCCTAATAACACCTAGTTAATAAGAGGGTCTTTTTCTTTCTCACAGTGGAAATGGATGGCAGAGGATACTGTTTCTGGGAGAACATTACACGTCTTGGATGGCTGAAATGCCGTGGCCAGTGGAAGTCACTCGACTTTTGGCTAGATGCCTCAGCAGCACTCTCTGAGCCATGCAATAACCTCTCTGAAATGCACTGCTGCTCCTGTCTTATTGCTTAATTAATCCACTTCTAATTGATGTGGCTATGCATTACCGTGGCTGCTTCCCTACTGTGAAAGCCCATAAAAACAGATTTGGCTTTTTTAAACAGGACTCTCAAAACAATGTCAAGAACATGAACTTCTCAATGACATCATACTTGCTCAAGAAATCTAAGTCTTGTGACTTTGGCCAAATAGGATCCTGACATCTAATAAAAATGTCCAGGTCCACTGAAGGCAGTATTATATTTCAAAGGATTTATATTACAGGGAGGTGGGGGAGAGGGAAAATGGAGGGGGACAAGAACTAATTGGAGAATAGGGGTCTGATGCTGCCCCTCCCAGTGGATGCCTCTCTTATTCCTTCCCCCAATCCTATCATGATAACACCAAAGCTTCTATCAGGGATCTAAGTAGTAGGCTATGTGAACCGTTGTCCTGAAATATAGATCATCTGTATCAGTCAATTCTAGATATTTCTGAGAAGTTCCAAAAATACACTAAGAGTTCAAATCCCAGCTCCATCCCTCTCTGGCTGGATGTCCTTGGACAAGTTACCTAACATCCCTGACCCAATTCTTTGGGACATTAAAAAAAAATCACATATAAACCATGTTAGACTGGGGTTGGGAACAAAGTCTTTCCAAATTACATGTATTTAAAATCACCTTTAGAAAATCCTTTAAACCACTGCTATCTCCATAAATCTCTACACAGCAATCCTCAGGCACATTCAACTTTGAGAGCTCCAAAAAGAAAGCCTAGATTATGGGCTGGCAAATTATGGCCCTGGGCCAAACCCAGCCCATCATCTGTTCTTATAAAGTTTTATTGGAGGGGCGCGTGGGTGGTTCAGTCGGTTGAGCATCCAACTGTTGGTCTCAGCTCAGGTCATAAGCTCAAGGTCATGGGATTGAGCCCCACATCAGGCTCATGCTCAGTGGGGAATATGCTTGAAATTCTCTCTCTCTCTTTGACCCCCCCCCCCTTGTGTGTGTGTGTGTGTGTGTGTGCGCGCATTAGTGCTCTCTCTCAAAAATAAATAAGTAAATCTTTAAAAAAAAAGTTTTATTGGAACACAGACACATTCATTCATTCATATATTGTCTGTGACTGCTTTCACACTGAACCAGCAGAACTGACTGGTTGACATACAGGTCAGATGGGCCCCAAAGCATAAAATACTTATTATCCAGCCTTTCACAGAAGTTTGCTGAGTCTTGGTCTAGGTATAGATGTGTGTCCATTCCACGCCCTCTGCCTTCAAAATAACTGACCAAATCCCTCTCAGTCCATAGAGAGAGGTGGAGAAATCCAAAGCACACCACTTGCTTTTAGGGTAGTCTCCATTTTTCGGTGATAGTAAATCTCTACAGTTCTCAATTTGGGTTAATGGAATTGTTCAAAGGAGTCTTGGTGTAGGAGTTAGGTTCTAAACATCACCTGTAACAGCACTTGGAATTTGAGTTCTCTGAACATAGCACCTCTCCTTTCCTGAAAGAAAGTAAAAGTGCGGGTGAGGGATGTCAGCATAGAAGCAAGGCCTTTGGGGAGAGTTTGGTGGGGGGCGGGTAGGCTGTGTTTCTGGGAGCTGTCTGGGTGAGAGACTGAAGAATTCTCTGTGAATCAAGACTTCTCATCTACTGGCTTCACAGGAGCCTCTGACAAGCTGGCTCTGTTCTCAGTAGAACAGGGTGGTTCCCAATTTCATCCCACCGCTTTGCCTGTCTTCTAGACAGAGAGCCTCCTCAGAGCCCAAGCAATCCTAGAGACTTCACAGGCGATATTAATCATGCTGATTAGGCATGACCTCCCCTTTTGTAAACTCGTGTTGATGGCCTCAAACCAATCAGTACCTGTCTCAATGTTTATGGTCGCTAAATGAGGGTGGAAGACAGCATGAGGAGAGAGTGCTTTATGTGGGAATTAGGCCCTCTAGGCAAGCCTGCTGGGGGTAGCTAATGCTACTCACAGAAAGTGGTTTCCAGAAATTTCCTCATTGCTGTAGCTTCTTTTTGGCTTCCCTCCCCTAACCCACAAGCTTTATTGAGGTATGACTAACAGATAAAAACTATATATATTTAAGTTGAACAACATGATTTTTTTTTAAGTAGGCTGCATGCCCAGTGTGGAGCCCAACGTGGGGTTTGAACTCACAGCCCTGAAATCAAGACCTGAGCTGAGACCAAGATTCAGACGCTTAACTGACTGAACCACCCAGGGACTCCAACATGATTTTTTTTTTTAATGCAGACAATGTGATTTCATATACATATACATTGTGAAATGATTAACACAATCAGTTTATTAACACATCCATCCCCTCATAGTTATCTTTTTAGCTGTGTGTTATAAGAACACTTAAGATCTAATCTCTTAGCAAACTTCCAGTATACAATATTAACTATCGTCACCATGCTGTATATTAGATTCCCAGAAATTATTCACCTTGCTCTCTTTGTGGCCTTCATTCATAAGGTTGGCCCTGTTGGTGAAAGGAAAATCACACTTTATTTATGTAGCTGCTTTTTCTGCAGGCATTGTCTCCCCAGAAAGGTGCTAGAGACTAGAGGCAAGAAACCTGCCATCTTGATTCAAACTGCCAGGAAATGAATCCCGTGTACCTCTTGATAGCCAGTGACCTTGTAGGAGTGGGAACTGCTTTATCCCTTAGTTAAATCATCTGCAAATGGGAAACAGTAGTCAAGGCCAACTTCATAGACCTGTGACAGCTGCAGTTGCACAGACCCCACACTCAGCAGGGGCTTGCACTTGGTTCAGGACTCTATTATCCCCATCTTGAAATTCTTAGTAATTTTTGAACAAAGATCCTCACATTTTCATTTTGCACCCAGCCCTACAGATGTAGTTGTCCCAAAGAGGGTGCTGCCCTCGTAAGGATAACTGTGACAGATGAATGCATGGAAAGTTCTTGGTTCAGTATCTGGCATGCAGTAGGCACTCCTTAAATAAACTATTCTCAGTGGTGTTTACTTGATCACACAACAGCCTTATGAGGCAAACCGAACTCATAGTATCATTTAGCCAACTGTGTAAGTGTACTTTACAAATGAAAGCATTAAGGCTCAGAGAGCAGAGATATCTTCTCAAGATCATCTGACTCAGCATAAGTCAATAAATTTTTATTCATTCATTCACTCATTCATTCATCAGAAAATGTTTGCTAGGATCCAGCTATGTGCCCATGGGCTTGGGGAGGCTGGTGAACAAGACAAGCCAGTATCTGCCCTCATGCAGCACTATCTAGTTCTTCAAAACCACGAGCTAGTCCCAGAGAGAATCAAGTTCTGAAAAATCCAGGGCCACTACCCTCAGCTCAGTAAACTTTCCAGTCATAGCTAAGGTCAAAACATCCTATAAATAGCTTTAGTCACATCCCAAGGCCTTTGGGGAATTTCTCAGTCCTGCTCTTAGAAACATGTCCACTGCCTCATGTTTGGCCCTCATGTTAGCCTCCAGTATCATCCGTCATTCTTAGGCTTTTCTTCTGGAAGGACATCCCAGGTGATGGTCTGTTGCTTAATTTTAGGTTCTTTGCCCCTGGGGAGGAAGCCTATCCACAAACCCTGCTCTACCCACCCCAGTGCTCTGGGCCCTCACTCACCGGAAAGGGGGATGAAACAAGGGTCACCTTGTCAGCTGCTTGTCACTCTTGGCAAAGCCATAGCAAGAACTGGGGTCTCATCCACAAACCCACCTGGCCCCATGATAAATTGGTCCCTTTCATACACCCCCTCCAGTCATTCCCAGCACCCATCATCGCTCAGTGATTCAATTTGTCCATGCCAAAAACTCACAACCCTACTTCTGCCTCACATGCCCCCATTACAGGGCCTTTGTATCTATGGATGTAAGATGGGGGTTACACAGTGTTTCCCCAAACGCCAAATCATTCAGGCTACTTTCCATGCCCATGTACACCTATTTACAACGAACGTACTTAATTGTTTTCTTTAAGTTGCCTTCCTAAAAGTTCAGTAAGTTTATCTAACATGAATGTTGTATTTTTACCACTAGTCAATAGGCCCTCTTGCCTTAAACGGAAAGTGACTGCACAAATAAAAATATAAAATAAAAAAGGACACTGGATTAGACTGTGTGGATACCACCCACAATCAACTTTGGCACCACCAGGACCCACACAGGAAAATTTGGGGTTAAACTTATTCCCAGCACTGCATTAACAGCTGACAATACCTGAGTGTCCTACCTATTTGTAGATATTTGTATATTTATAGGGGAACTCTTGGAAACATCATGCTTAACCCATAGAAATAACATGGGGGTTCTAGGCTACTAGTAACAGAAGGAGGATATTTTTGCATAGTGTAGGGCTTTCTGATAAGGCTGAAATCTTCATGCATAGGCATGAAGTCACCTTACTCATCTATGAGGAATGCAGGCTCTGGACACTGAAGAGTGGGGTCTGGATTCCCTAGAGAGTGGAGGAAGAAAGGTGACCTGTTTTCAAACAAGCTCCCTTTGCTTCCCAAGTGAAACCAGATAAGGAGCTCTGCCAGGTTCTCTGGTGTTTAGAAATACCTGATGGAAGTGTGAGTTAGGAACAAATAATCCAACAGGTATCTACTGAATAGGTACTCAAGTGTTTATCTGCTCATTGTCAGGGCTGGCTGGCAGCAAAATGGAGTAGACTGTCCTGTATGTTAGCCAAGTCTTTCTTTTCTATCTTGGATTCACCCTGAGGGCTCATGATTCACCTCCACTTCCACTCTCTCACAATGCACCAGTTGAATTTGACCACCTTGATCCATTTCCCATGGGACCTGCCCAGGTAACCCAGCTAGAACATTAATGCCCACAATGAGCACTGTAACTCTACAACCTTCATTACTGCCTTGGCATACAAAGCTTTCTCACTTTTTGCCTGAGATTAATCACTTCCCTGGATAATTGACAGTGGGAACATCCATTTCCTTCAGAGAAGAACATTCTTTCCACCCACTGGGTGTCATCTTGTTACCCAGGTCTCAAAGACCGCCACAAAAGAGCCAGCCATTAGTTCACTTCACAAGGTCTGGGCTGTCCGGTCTTATTCATGACTAATTTGTTATGCTATGTAGACCCTTCCAGAGACTATATAGATGACTGTTGTTAAAATGAGATGAGCTTGAGGATAGAAGATATGAGAATGATCTCTGGACAAAGATAGAAGCTGGGGGGAAAAGTAGAAGGACCTGGTATGAACCAAATTACTTTTCTTTTAGTATTCAAACTACAGTGAACCCAAACCCCCATATGCTCAGGGTATCTAAAGTCCAACCTTTCCCTGGGTTTTTTTCCCAGTAAATATTATGAGAGATCCTCAAGTCTGCTTATCTAATCAGAGAATCAGCTCCCTTGATGTCACCCATTGCCACCTTCCTACAGAGAGTGACTTTCGAGTGTAACCCTGAAAGCATGACAACCTCATCTGCTCTTGGTTGCCCAGGAGCACTTCTCCCTACCATGGCCAAAGTAGCCCTACAGCTAGAACCCAAACAGCTCAAGAAATCCAAGGAATTCCCTGGAACTTGCCTATAATCTCCAGTGCCCTGCTTGTACCCCAACCATGGATTGGGAACAGGATCTGCTGACTGGATCAGGCTTCTATAGTTGGTCAAGTATGAGAAAGGGTGGTCACACTCAAAGAAGTCCTTTGGGAAAATTGCCCCAAACTGCAGCTTTGTGTGAAATAAGAGATGAGCTACCTGTTAGACAAAGGCTAGGACATTTTTACAATATTCCCAGACATTTTGCAAATGAAGGCTGTTCCTCCTTCCCCCACCAAAACAAAACAAAACAACACAACAGTGTGAGTAAGCAGTGGCTTGTGCCTTTTACTGGGTCAAAGCAAGCTCAGGCTTTAGACCTTTTCTTCTGCTAATGCAACATCACCTGAGGACTGGACCCGCTGGGATTAAGCAGCTTGATTTGGACCACCTGGTCTACCAAAATGTGTGCCTCCCATTACTACAGTGGCTATAGGGTTGATATACTGGAATTTGTAAACCGACATAGCCTCTGTCTTCCCTGAGGTCTTATTTCATGGAGACGGAAGTCACTTCAAATAGAGCAGCCAGGGAACAAAAGCTCCCCAGCCCCCAACATCTAGCCCAGACAAATGAGACGTAGATAAAACAAGACTCTTAAGGAGTAATTCTGAATGCCTTGAATTCTTTAAAAAAAAAAAGAAAGAAAGAAAGAAAGAAAGAAAGAAAAAGAAAGAAAAGAAAAACAACAACAACAAAAAATAACCCTCCAAATAAGATTCTCCTAGGAAAGGATAGAAAAATACAACTGAAATGAAGCCTCTTGGAAATGAAAATGAAATGGCACATTTGACAAGGGTCAGCTGGCCAGGCTCCTGTGATGACAGCGTTCTGGGAGTATTAATATGTACCAAGAACTGTAAATGGTTGCAAAAATGTACATGGATTCCTTGACATAATGTACTAGCTCACACCATCTGCCACTTTCAGCCGTCATGGGCTGCATGCTTGAAATCCTTTTTAATCACTTTCACTTAACAAGAAGTTGAGCTCAAAGCTAATTGTTGAAAATCTGCCACTAGAGCGGTTCCTTGGGGTTGTTGCTCTGGTGACATTTAAGGAGATCTAAGATGGGCAGAAGTCTACCAAAGAATGCTAAGAATTTTGCAACTTCATATGCTAGTCCACACCAGGTTCTAAATTGAGCTTCTTTTATACTAATGTCGGGCATACACTGCAGGCAACCCAGTGGAATCTCTACATACAACATGCAGTTTCCACAAAGTCAGCTGAATGTGCTCAGGGAGAAAAAAAAATTTTTATTAGAATATGGTCCCTACGCATAAGCCAACTATTCTTTCTTTCTTAAGAAACTCAAGATCTATTCAACTCAAGAAACCATGAGTCCAACACTTCAAGAAGAATATGGCAATTCTGGACTTATTAGGGTCTGATACTGTATGCCCCAAATCAGATTTGCTATATGTCCGAGTGAGTTTAAAATATTTTTTAATGATGGGGTGCCTGAGTGGCTCAGTTGGTTAAGTATCTGCCTTCAGCTCAGGTCATGATCCCGAGGTCCTTGGATCAAGTCTTGCATCAGGCTTCCCGCTCAATGGGGAATTGTCTATCTCTATCTCTCTATCTCTCTCAAATAAACAAATAAAATCTTAAAAAAAAAAAAAAAAAACAACTACTTGAGGCACGTGGGTGGCTCAGTGGTTTTGTGTCTGCCTTCAGCTCAGGGTCCTGGGATCAAGTCCCACATTGAGTTTCCTGCAGGGACCCTGCTTCTCCCTCTGCCTATATCTCTGCCTCTGTCTCTCTCTCTCTCTCTCTCTCTCTCTCTCATGAATAAATAAAATCTTTTAAAAAATTAAAACTATTTAAAATATATTTCTCTATGAAATTTTTTATTATACACACTTTTTGCCTTCTACCTTTAGAACCCAGCCTGAGTCTTAAGAGATAAGCTTTCTTTTGACATTTTCCTCAAGTCCACAGAAAGCCAGCCTCTCTGTGGAGACTAGTGGGATTGTGTGTAAGGAAAGTCAGAATAATCACAGCTAGTGGGTGTAGTGATCTGTAAGGTACTCTCCAATTTACAGTGAGTTTGTTTTGCTTTCCCAGGGAATCATCCTCTTGGCAACATTTTGCCAAAAAGTCAGCTTTAAGACCCAAATAACCAGGCTTTCTAAGAGGGAGATAAAGACCTTCTCCCATCCTTAAAAAAGAGCACAAGAGACCAAATCCAAGATCAGAGCTATATAAACCCTGTGAACCCTGGAAAGACACAAGCTGGAAACACACACAGGCACCTGAATAAGGGGAGTTATGTAGTGAGGCTTGTACATATAAGCCACAGGCATTTGTCCCTTCTGCGCTGAAATGGTCCTTGAAGTCTCGTTGGCCAAATGGACTGATCTGAAAATACCAGATCCCATTATCTATTATCTCCTATATTTGTTGCCCATAGAATGAGGTTGTTTCCCACCATTCCTCAAATACATCTCATGACAATCTGATGTCTCAACTCACTTGGACCATAGGATGCCCAGATATTTGGTGAAACATTATTTTGAGTGTGTCTATAAGAATGTTTTAGGGTGAGGTTAGCATTTGAATTGGTAGACGGGATAAAGCAGATTGCCTTCCCTCATGCAGATGGGCCTCACCCCATCAGTTGAAGGCCTGAAGAGAGCAAAAGACTTGGAAAAGGGGGACTTTCTCCTGTCTGAGAGCTTGAGCTGGGACATGTCTTTTCCTGTCCTTAGACTCGAACTGAAATATTGGCTCTTCTTGGGTCTCAAGCCTGCTGGCTTTTAGATCAGAATTTACACCATCGGAATTCCTGATTCTTGGGCTTTTAGACTCAAACTGGAACTCTTTCTCTGGACCTCCTGGGTCTCCAGCTTGCTGGCTGTAGATTTTTGGGACTTCTAAGCCTTCATAATCAAGTGAGCCAATTTCTCTGGAAAACCCCAACTAAGACACACTTCTGGAGCTAAAACAATCTTTGCAGTTTGTGCATCGAACTAGGTCTCAAACTGACTACATACATCAGAATAGGCTAGAATATGCTCTAGTAGCAAGCAGTTCCAAAAGCTCTAGGACTTAGAGCCACAGTGGTCAATACATACAATACATACCCAACCTAGATCAGTAGAGGAGCTCATGTCATTTGTCACTGTAGTCATTCAGGGATGTAGGCAGATGGAACAGCCACTCCTACTTCCTCCACATCTTGCTGGCCACTGTGCCAGGGCAAAAGGAAGCTCTGAACAGTCTTGCACCAGGAATGAGACATTCCACCCTAGAAAAGACAAACATTATTTTCACTTACACCTCATTGACCTGGGCTGGTACACAGCTCCATCCAACCATTAGAGGAACAGGAAGTATAATCTTATCATGTGCCTGCAAGACAGGGAGTTGGAAATATTTAGTAAGGACTGCTCTATCCATCTAAGACATGGCTCTCACTTCTGCTATCTTCTCTAAGTCTCTTAAAAATCACAAAGCAATCTATTTGACCAGGTCCTGTGAATTCATTGCTAGAAGAGCAAACAAACAAACAAACAAACAAAAAACACCTCGGATAGAGTTTTTATCAAAATAATCAGGTCAACAAACAAATAAGCAAGCAAATGTAAAACCCTGGGGGTCATGGCCTGGAATATTTCTTGGATGCTTTAGTCTTACTGTGTGGTCATAGAAAAGCATTAGTGCCCAAAATAAAGTGTTGTTCCTTCCAGTTATCTTTTTGTCCTCCATCCCACTTTGTGGGCAATCACCTTTCCAGAATTCTTGCCTTACAGTCTCTACTCTTGATTTGAATTCTTTTCCATTTCCCCAAACTTCTCTATCTTCCTTCTATTCCAGGAATTGATTTTTTTAATTCAGGTGGGACATAACATTTAACTCAAGAGCATTATTACATAGATCATAGAGCAAGGAAATGGGGAATTTAGCCTTAAAAATTAGTGAGAATAATTCCTTTAAGATACGACACCATTTCAAGGAGCATTTGAGTGCAGCTGGGTCACACAAGAAAACCATTCCTTCAGAAGTTGCAAGGAAAAAACAGGGTTTCCTACAGCATCAAATACACGTTTGCTATTGACTCTTCCCCTATGGATAGTATTTTCCCATAAAGTCATATTCTTATTTATTCATAAAGACGAGGGCAGAAATCAAAAGATAAATAGTATCTTTGGCCTTAACCACCCACCTCTTGATAAGAACAAATTGCATTTGAATTTCTCTTTCAGCTCTTTGATATTTGACATATATTTAAAGTAAATATCGGCCATATAGGATATCTGCATAATATTGGAGAGGGTTATAGTCATGCAAATAATACTGCTAGATTAGGGACCGGGAGATAAAAGCAGTGTTAACTCTAAGTCTTAATTTGAAAGGCTAAATCTGTCACCTGTCACTCTAATTACACTAGTCCTCTGTCCTCCACAGGTTTCCTGATTACACATACATGTGTTGTGGCTTTCAATGGAAGGGACAAAGCATTTTAGAGAAGCAACAAAAGTGTTCTTGTCAATTATAGCGGCTATTAATCCTAATTGTGCTTTAGAATTCTCACAACAACAGCGTTACAGACCCCAATTAATATACTACAGTTCATAGAGACACGATGGGACCTGAGGTGTTACTGACACTAGCCTAATAACTAGTCTGGTTGTGGTGTGAACTGGCTCGGAGTTAGAATTTTAAGTACCACACAGAAAAGAAATTAGCATTCTTCAATCTCCTGTTGTAATGAGGGTGTAAGGAGCTGGCCGACACTGCAGAACTGTGGTTGGAGGTACATAAAGCCCCTGAAAGGGGAGTCTTGCTTTCCAAACCTTTTGAAAAATGGAAGGATCTTACCAGTGTTGTCAATCTGGATGAACTTGTGCAGTTGGGTTGAAGAGTGCGGGGCGCTTCAACTGGGAATGTTCACCTCTGTGATCAAACACTAAACAGACAGTTACAAGGAATTCCAAAGGCCAGCTTCTACTCATCTAGAAGATAAGACTTCTAGAGGACAGACTTCTAGAAAAGAGGAAGAGAAGTATCTCTCCTTTTGTTTATAGTATTAAGAGCTTGCCTTGCGGTGTGGGTGGGAGTTGTACCTGTAAATAGGTGCTTATTCATATTTGTGAAAGACACACACACACACCTGTTCTCAACCACTCTCTACAGAGTAATGGCCTAACTTTAAAGGATTTTTGTCTCCATTCCATTGGTAGAGTTCCTCTTTTCACACATCTCAGAGGGCCAAGACACTGTTCCAGATGGTAAAATAAATTCCCTTCATTTAACTTGAATAGGTATCAAGATTTTTGTGCAATAGATTTGGACACAGAGGTGACTGAGTTAGGGGATTTTGTTTATCTGCATATCTTATTTCCAGATCCCTGCTCTTATTTGGCTTAAGTCCTCTATACATATCTCCCTGAACAGACATTACAATTAGGGACTTGTCATAGACATCCATGAATGCACGGATCACACTCTCAACAGGTAAGGTATCACTAATTTCTTCTCTTGGGCAGTGATAAAGCAGAGTCAGGAGGTGGAGCTTAACACAGTTACTGCTCTCAGTGGCATGGACCACTCATTTTACCGCTCTATGCCCCTGCTTCTTCACCTGCCAAAAGTGGGTACTAATTAAAGCCCCCAGGTCTTCCTAGGGATGTGATAGAGAAGAAAGGATATGAAGGCCTTTAGAAGGGGGCAAAAGTCTTATACAAAAATTGAATGCTATTAATCACCTAGAGAAGTGGTTTAAAACAAACAGTGATGGGGCACCTTGGGTGGCTCAGTTGGTTGAGTGTCCTACACTTAGTTTTGGTCATGATCTCAGGGTCATGAGATCAAACCCCTGCCTCAGGCTCCATGCTCAGTGGGGAGTCTGTTTGAGATCCTCTCTCTCCATCTACCCCTCCGTGCCTCTGCTTGCTCTCTCTCTCTTTCTCTATCTCCCTAAAGTAAATAAATAACTATTTTTAAAAAACAATGGAGGAAGGAAGAGGAGAGAGACAGGGAAAGAAAATATAAGCATATTCATCAATAGAATCACCCTCAAGGGAGCTCTTGGAAAAGGTTGCCTATTCTATGGGATGTTGGTGGGTTGTTAGTGTCTTAAAAACATTCCAGCAATCCTATCTTCAGGTCTTAAGGTACAGAGGCCTACTCTGGCCCTCCCCAACCTGTGCTCCTCTGGACAAGGAGTCCACAGGTCCAAGGGGACATATCTACACAGAACCCACATTGCTCCTTCTAGCCCACACCTGCATACCCAGATAGCTTCCAAGCTCCTAGGGGAAGAAACTTGGCTGTGGATGCACAACTGGAGTGTTCACACATGTATCAAGGACTTCTTGTAGCCTGGTAAACAACCATGGGCAGGTTTGGAAGACAGAAGAGACTATGAGCTGGAAGCCAAGTTCTTCCAATACAGAAGTTCAAGGTGGCCAAGAATTCTGAATCCAAACCTGGATTTACAGGTAATTAGTAAGGTATATTTGTCAAGACAGAAGGATATAGTATATATCACATAACATTTTGTTAGCTTAATTTATAACTTTCAATGTTTAGATGTTGGTATATAGGCTTCCATTTACACTCTTTCAAGGCCCTGAAAATATTAGGATTGGGCCCAGATTCCAGGGTCAGTTAAGTTTGTGAAACACTGGGATAAATAGTTAAACAGACTCTTTTTTTTTTAAGTGCAGGGTATCTCAGAGCCTTAAATATGCATCATGCATTATTCATATCCTGGAAGGGATTATACCATATTTCCTTCATTCCAAAATGCACTTTTTTTCCCACATTTTAACATTTCTGAAATCAAAATGCATCTTACAGTTGTAGTCAGCCAGAAAACAGCTGTGCCCGAACATATGCATTAAAATTTGCAGAATGGCTGTCAGTGGCTTGGAAGAAAATCCCAGAAACAATAGTAGAGCATGTTTTTAAGAAATGTTGCAGCATCCAAACTCTTGTGACAGAGAAGAAGATACTTTGGGGAAAAAAATGCACAAACTTCAATGACTTGGAGTCAAACAAATGATTAGAAGGGTCCAGTTCAACATGAAGGAAGCCTAAGTAACTTAATTTGTTTCAATGTTCTTCTTTAATACCCAAGAGTGATTATGATAAAATACATATATCTACATAAATATTATAGAACTCTTTCAATAAGTAGAAAATAAAAATTCTAAGTTCTATGAAAAAGTTATTTCATGGTTTAGTTGGTGGCAGTTTTTCTTTCTTGGTTGAGCATAAAGTAATGATATGTCTTTATTTAATGGCATTTTAGATTCTATGGAATACAACAGTATGTAAAGTTTCCCAGATGCCTCTGAATGGGGAGGCCCTTTTTCCCTAAATCATCACATGAGATTCACGTTTTCTGAAGTGTGCTTTGAAACAGTTGCCTTAACTCAGGGAATACTGAACAGTAGGGGTTGGCAGGGGCTTCAGAAGACCCAAATCTCTCATTTTCAAGACATAAAAAGCTAGGTACTGAAGGAAAAGTGACTTGCCCAAGATTACACAGCAGATAATCATATTATTATTATATTATAATAGTTATAATATTATAAGAGTTATAATAATATATGATATATTATATATATATATAATATAATGTCTATACCTGCCAATATTAACCGGCAGGTATAGACAAGAGCCAGCTATCCTGACTCCTGATATACAATTTTGATCCCTAGATGAATTGATTCCTCCTGGTTTTTAAAAATCAAACTAGTTGTTTCAACCACAATTAGTAAGTCAATATTCTGTCTTTTTTCTGTCTTGGCAAATTCAAAATTGGTTTCTCATTTGCCTGTCAATAATCAACAACAACAACAACAACAAAAACTAAAAAGATTGACAAAGAAAGAAAATTCATGTAGAGGTCCATAAGCCGGCAGACTCAAGAAGCTCAATGATCCAGAAGCAGAATGCACTTAAAGAGAACTGCACCGAAATCGTATCATGGAATTGCTGAAAACCAATGATTAAAAAAAAAAAATCCCAAAAGCAGCCAGAGAAAAGAAATATAGGTAGGTTAAAAATAAAAGAATAGGAAAAATACATCATACAAATGCTAATTAAGTGGAAGCTGAAGTGACTTTACTAATATTAGACAAAGTAGACTTCAGAGCAAGGATGTTACCCAGAATCTTTTAATGACATTACTGACATTACAGTATTATAGTATCTAATGCCTAAATATGAAAGGTAACTCATCAAGAAGATCTAACAATCCTAAACAGATATGCCTAATAACAGAGCTTCAAAATATTTGAAGCAAAACCCAACAGACTAAAAAGAATAACAGACAAACCCGCAGTTATGGTTGAAGATGTCAACAATCCCCTCTCAGTAATCAGTGGAGGAAGTAGGGAGAAAATCTGTGAGAGTACATCCAAATGCACAGCAATGCATGTAAATAACTCTTTGGAGAAGCACAGTTTGAATCTGGGCTTTGCCAATGGAAAGTAATGGCATGAACTCATGAGGTGCTGCTCAGTCTAGAGTCCTGTCAAGGGAAATCGGTGTCACATGCTTCTATGATGATGAGATTTAAACAATTCATGAGTCTTTGATCATGAGCTCTCTACCTCTGCCCAAAGCATTAAGAAGCTAAGAGGAACCTGTATGGGGGGCTTGTCCTTCAATGACTGAAATATATATGGCCTCTTTTGGGGGGACAACAACCCTAATAGGACACAGAGGGCATAAACATTCATACTCACTTTTCTGTCATTTATCTCTAGAGAATGCTATATACATGCTAGATAAATCCCCATGTGGTAGATGGATACATTCATGGTTCCATGAATCATGCCTCCTTCTATCTATGCCCATATGTAGGTCATCCCAGTTGGACTGTTGTCTTGGTCATGTGACTTTCTTTGGCCAATAGGATGGTCAGCAAACATGTCCTGGGCAGAGGCTCAAAACATACTTGTGGATTAGAGTTCTCTCTCTCTCTTTCTCTTTCTCTCTCTCTCTCTCTCTGCTTTTAGAATCAGCCACCATATAAAGAAGCCTAGGCTAGCATTGTGAAGACATGTGATCCCATAGACAGCCAAGCACCAATACCCAGAAATGTGAGTTAGGCCATCATAGATACCCAGCTCCAGACAAGCAACCAGAAGTGACCCCAGATGAAACGGGCTAAACAACAAAGCCCAAATTTCTGACCCACAGAATTGTGTGTAATAAAAGTGGTGGTTTTAAGTTTTGGGGTGGTTTATTAGGCAGCAATCAATAACTTGTTATACCCAAAGCACTGGTCAGCTCTGCATCAAGAAAGGCAGGAGTAGTAACCACTCCTCTGGTTACTCAAAGGAGAAACAGAAAATGTCTCATTATATTGCCTGGGACTTTGGGCTTAACCTCTCCTGACGCAGTCCCTCTCTCAGCCCAACAAATCAATGCGAATAAAACACATGTGCTGGAAATCCCCTGATGCCCTTCTAGGCAGAACTTTTTGGTTAGGAAAAGAAAAAGAAACTTAATTTGAAGCTTTAATAACCTCCCAATTAGGTTGTTTCTGCTAGCATTAATATTTAATCATGACATTACTGTGACTATTTTAGAATTGAACTGAAATTAAGTATAAATGTTTGATCATAAATAATTTCATTATTAAAGATAATCTCTGTTATATATGTTTCTGTGCCTATCTTTTATTAAGTTTACTTTTCATGTTGACATTTTTAAGGGCGTAATTGTATGTTTTCGTTCTTAGTAATATTGTTACCATATATTAATTATGGCATCATGCCAGGAACACTAGTAATGAAATAAGTTGTTTTTTCTACTTCAAGAGCCAGCAATAGGCTCTCTCTCCTACACAACTAACAAATAGATGGTCAGCTTTGAGCTCTACACTGGTTCCCTGAATTATTCTTTCTCTCTATTTGTGCATAAGCACCATTGCTCTTGATTTATGGAAAAACTCAATGCAAATGAGAGCAGGAGGGATGGTTATCTTTGTCCTTTTTGTCAGGGGTTTCTTGGAAGCCACAGATACCACCAAAGGAGGGTGTGTGTGGCAGGATGAATAACAGACTCCCAAAGATGTCCACATCCTAATCTCTAGAACCCTTGACTATGTCATTGTACCTGGCAAAAGAGACTTTGTGGATGTGATTAAGGACCTAGAGATGGAGAGATAATCCTGGATGATCTAAGTGGGCTCTATGTAATTGCAAATGTCCTTAAAAGTGGAAGAGAGGCACAGGAGAAAGTCAGGAAAGTAGATATGACAATAGAAGCATCTGTTGAAAAAATCTGTGAGAAGGACTCAACCCCCTACTGTGGATCTTGGAGGTGGAAGAAGGGGACACACATCAACAAATGGGGGCAGCTTCTAGAAGTTGGAAAATGGAAGGAAATGGATTCTTCCCTAGAACCTCCGAAAATGAATGCAGCCCTGATTTTGGCCTAGTGAGACCCAGATCGGGCTTTAGAACTATACGATAACAGATGTGGGTTTGGTTAAGTTTTGTATTTTTGTTTTTGTTTTGCTTTATTTATTTATGTATGTATGCAGCACTAATGTTTATTAAGCTGTGCCTTAGCACAGGTGCTGGGGCTTGCCCATGGAGCTCTTGATGTATAAGCTCAGCCGTTCTGCCAATTCTTGAGCTATGACCCCAGGAAATTAACAGCTAAGTGGATGTTGTACACGAGCTCATCATCTGTCATCTTTACGTGGCCAATGGCCAAGGCCAGAAACAGCACCTTCTTCATCCGGCATTTGATCATGGACTTCACTTCATCCACTTTGGCCACCATGCTCTCATTGTGGGTCAGCAAGGGAGGGAACTTGTCAGCTTTAATCAGGCTTGGGCTCAGAATTCATAGGATTTGCTAGATCAGAGATTCTGAAGCCAAAAAGACATCATTCTTCTTGGCCAGCTTCTTGACTAATTTTTTTATTCTTGTTGAGTTTCTTCAGTGCCTCAACATCCATAGCGGGGATAGCCACAGCCTTGGCCTCATCACAGAGCTGCTGGTCCTCCAAAACACATATGCAGAACTTGGGGCAGGGAGTGGTCTTAAGCCTGACGGTGCCTGGGAAGCATTTATCCTTCTGAGAATCCGAATTCTCCAAGCCAATCTGCAGCTTCACTGTCTCCAAAAACTGTGGCCACTTACTCTGGTGCCCTTGCAGGACTTCCTGCACCACCTCATACAGAGTGTCACGGGAGATTTTGCTGTTCATGGTGCTGCATGTCACAATAACTGGAAAAGAGCTAGATGCGTGTGGTTTTAAGCCACCAAGTTTGTGGCAATCTGTTACAGCAGCCACAGGAAACAGGTATAGGTTGCATTCCTTGGGAATGCATCAGTTGGATCTAGGCAGTCTCACGTATGGGCTGTAGCAGGAGACAAGTTGTAAGCTGGCATTTTCTAGTCAATAAAGTAAGGGCAAGAGTGGTTACTTCATAAAGTTATTGGGATAATTAAATAAGGCAATTTGCATAAACCGTTTAGCAGAGTGTCTAGCTCATTTTAAACACTTGGTAAAGGTCAATTATTGTTGCCGTTATTAAAACCTGCTGTGGCCAACTATTACTGTTCACACTTAGTGGTACCCTACCCTGGTAGAGGATCCCACTACCTACCCATTGACAAGTGACCTGCAGAGCCTTCCTGGAGGTGCTGCGTGTTCCCTGCCTCATTGTTAGGCTTGGCCCTGGGACTTTTTTTTGGCCAATGGACTACAAGCAGACTCCAGCCAAGCCACTTCCAAGGGGAAGCTTTTGGAGCAGGTGCGTAGTTTGGCTCAGCCTCTTGTTCTTTTCTCTTTGTGCCAAGAAAGACACTTCCCAGGTAAGGCCTGCTCCTTCCACCTGAGTCCTGGCTGAGTAGACACATGGCACAGAGTGACAGCACATATAAAGTGAGATATAAACGTTTATTGTCATAAGTCATTGAGATTTGGGGGTTGTTTGTTTTCATAGTAAAGTTGACAAACACACCTCTCATAGATACTGTTTAGAGAGTCTGTCAGCCTACACACACAGGCACACACCTGCCTCCAGACTACCTACACTTGGCCTACAATCACTCTGACACTCATTTAGTATTCTATCATACTAATGCTAGGAACCCAAGGGGTCTTAACCATAGTTAATCCAACCACAAATGGACACTTGGCCCCATGTGGGCAATTATAGGCTTTTGCCAAGAAATTTGGAATTGTGACCTGGAGGCAGCTAGAGAGCTTTGTCTAGGTCTATAAATAACAGGGAAGATTTAGAAAGAGGGGAAAATCCTAGAAACTATGTCCTGATCCTCCTGGACCTTGCAGTTGGAGAAGCAGAGAAGGCATATTTGCAGGGACAGAAGAGTAGAGATGAAAGAGTAGAAGACATGGCAGCCTGAGTCCCTAGCGGTTTTTAACTCCCTGAACATGTCTACCCTGAGGCCCATGGGTTCCATGGGATAAGCCAGTATCCTTTCAATAAGTCCCCCCTCCTACTTAAGTAATCTCAAGTTGGTTTCTTTAACCTTGAACCAAAGGTACCTTGGCCAAGTTGAAGTTCTAGGTAGAGGTCTTACTATTAGGAGGTATCAAGGAAAAACTTCTATCCAGGAGAATCCCAAAAGCCCTGAGGAATCAGTCTGCATGTAACAGAGGACACTCCTCTTCTCTGTCTGACTGAGCTCCATCTGTGCAGAGCTCATAACTCCCCACTTGCTGTAAAACTGAACTCTTCTGGGCACATTAGTCAGAGAAGTAGAAGAATATGATTTCAGTATAATTAGTTCACTGTGAACCATATATGTTAGAGTCCTATTCTGCTCTAGACACCATGATAGCAGAAAAACAAACAAACAAACAAAAAAAGATAGCCCCATTCTGCCATTTGTGAGCATATAGCTTTGCAGAGGATGAGAGGGTAGGAAAGAAGCTCAAAGGAAAGGTTCCAGGTGGGAGGTTGGGCCCCATTTCTTCCACTAGCTATCTGTGTGGCTTCAGGAACCATCCACCACTCTGGCCTTCAACCGCCCATCGACAAGATGAGGGGCTAGATTAAGTGATTTTTACAGGTTTTTTCCATGACACCTGGCCTATTGCCACCATAGCTAAGTTCTGATAAGCAAAAAGTAGCCATTGCCTTTGGACTAGCAATAATTTCCACATACATATAGTGTGAGGCTGGCTTCATCGGAACCATGTGGGTAACTGCCTGAAAATGCAGATTTCTGGAGCCTCAACTCCAGAGTTCTGATTTGGTGGAGCTGGGCATCACCTTGGCTAGTGCTGATTTTAACAAATGGCCCAATCTATCTTTCTTTGGACACCGAGGCTCCTTCCACAGTTTGGCTATCGTGGCCATTGCTGCTAGAAACATCGGGGTGCAGGTGTCCCGGCGTTTCATTGCATTTGTATCTTTGGGGTAAATTATGCTGAGTGAAGTAAGTCAGTCGGAGAAGGACAAACATTATATGTTCTCATTCATTTGGGGAATATAAATAATAGTGAAAGGGAAAATAAGGGAAGGGAGAAGAAATGTGTGGGAAATATCAGAAAGGGAGACAGAACATAAAGACTGCTAACTCTGGGAAACGAACTAGGGGTGGTAGAAGGGGAGGAGGGCGGGGGGTGGGGGTGGATGGGTGACGGGCACTGGGTGTTATTCTGTATGTTAGTAAATTGAACACCAATAAAAAAAAAATATATGAAAAAAAAAATGGCCCAATCTAGGAACCACTACCCCAGGCTATTGCAGATTCTACAGAAATGTCTTGGCCTTCCCACCTGTGCCCTTATAGGCAATCAGCAGCATGATAAATTGATAAACTGTACATTAGTTGGTAATACTTACATAGAAATTCTTTCCCAGCCTGGCACCGTATTATATCCTTTATATCTAGTATTAATTCCTAACAACCCTGGGAGGTATTTCACTCTCTCCAGAAAGATTTGATTCTCTCCTCCACACAGCTACAGACTTTGATCTGGCCTTCCCTGTAGGAAAGTGATTCGAATAAATAAATAATTAAAATCAAATAAAACACATGAGGAAAAGAAATCCTCATCATTTAAAACTAGCTGCTCTGTGAGCCACTCTTATCCCCATACTCCTAAGGACCTTATGTCATTATCTACCATGCCTCCAGTAAACAGTGAGGAAAAAATGACAAAGAAATGGCTAGTACTTCCAAGAGTAAGGTGGATCTAATGCAATGGAGATTTAGTCGGGAGCTTCTTCTGTCACTGATCCAGGTGTCAGGAGAAATCTGTGCATCAGATAAGGTAAAAGAAGTGACCCAGTTGGATGACCTTGAAATTTTATGATCAGATGTGATATCAGATATTTACACTCTGGTATAATAGGTAATAATCTATGAATACAAAGGAAGTGAGAGAAGGTGTGAGGCCATAAGCCACTGAGGATTTTACTGGATCTGGGGAGGGTTCTATTTCAAGGAGAAATGATAGCAAGTGACAATAGTTCTAAAAAGGCATTCAATTATCTCTATATTTAAGTTTGAAGCTAGGTGTTCCTGCGTTGGTTCAGCATTGCATCCAGGATCCATATTGTTTTCTATCTTCCATTCTTTTATTCCATCATCATCTACATGTAGATATTCAGCCTCCAGCTTATTACCTCATGATTACAAGATAGCTGCCTTAACCCTGGATATTATATCATAACACCATAGCATCCAAAGCAAGAAGAGAGAGAGAACAAGCCCCTTCTTTATACATCTCTCTCTGTCATCATGCAGGAAAACCCCTCCCAGAAATAGTCCCCTTAAGCCTCTTTGGTTAGAAATGGGGTCACTTAGCCATTTATAAGGGTCAAATTGTGCTTCCCCAAAATTTATGTGTTGAAGCCGTAACTCCCAGTACCTCAGAGTGTGACCTTATTTGAAGACATAGTGTTTACAGAGGTAAGCAAGTTAAAGTGAAGTCTTTAAGGGGGTCTTAGCCACCTGTGTCCTTATAAGCCACCTGTGTCCTTGGACACAGAGGGAAGATGATGTGAAGACACAGGGAGAAGGAAGACGGCCATCTGTAAGTTGAGAGAAGTCTGGAACAAATCCTTCCCTCACAGCCCTCAGAAGGAATCAATCCTGCTGACACATTGATCTTGGATTTCCAGCCTCCAAACTGAGATAATAAATTCCCGTGGTTTAGGCCACCCAGGTTTTTGTACTTTGTTACAGCAGCCGTAGCTAACGAATACAGCCACCTGTACCTAACTTCAAGAGATGCCACAAAAGTGAGCGGATAATCAGCCTCTGTTGTGTGAGGCAGACCTATGAGCATACACTATGGAGAGGAGAATGTCTGTTGGCTAGGCAGCCAGTGATGGCAAGGCCATCTTTAAAAAAAAAAAAAAAAAGATTTTATTCATTCATGGGAGACAGACAGAGACGGAGACACAGGTAGAAGGAGAAGCAGGCTCCCTGTAGGGAGACCGATATGGGATTCGATCCCAGGACCGTGGATCACCCCCTGAGCCAAAGGCAGACGCTCAACCACTGCGCTACCCAAGCGTCCCACAAGGCCATTTTCGTTTGCAAGTCACAGAAATAGATTCTGACTTTGTCAGAAGGGAAGCCTTAGAATATGAAGAAGGGGTTAGGATTGGGGAATTGGTGAGAAGGATAGAGAACCAAGCTCAGGAAAATACAAAAAGCAGGGCAGACTGAGGATCTGGATAGCAGGAATGACATAATCTTCTCGTAGCTTCCCCATTCCAATGAATGCGCTTCTAATACATTTTCTGCCATTGAAATCCCAACAATTCTGAGCCCCAGGAGAGCAGGGACCTAGCTTTTGTCCTAGGAAGAAGAGAGAGGGCTAACCTGATTTAGGTGTAACAAAGCAAGCTCATACTTGGCTGGAGACAGATAATTCCCCAAAAGGAAATTATGGAATTACTTCTTAAAGAAAATTAGGAATAAAAGATGGGAGGGGAAAGAAATCAATTTCCACTATACCAGTGGAAGAAGTCCACTGTACCAGTGGGTACAGAAATTGGAGACAAACAGGGCTTCTTTACTATCATGGCCAGTTGTCCCATACCCTGGGGAGGGGTCCTCAGGACCAAGCTCTATGTTATTATGCTTAAGCTGCCCACACTTTCCATTAAAAAACCCTCAAACCCTAAGCCTGGTCATTAATTACCTAGTATCCATTCTGGATTCTTTCTCCAGTCTCTTCTTCTAGGTCCTCCCTATCCATTTGTAAGCCCTCAAAGGACCACGTTAGGAAGCAAACACAAATGGTTTAAATTTGCTAGGATCACCTATTTTCTTCCAATGCAGTACCTTTGTCCATGCAAATAACAAAGACAAGAAAAAAATCACTGAGTCTGTATCAAGGAAGCACCTAAACATTTAGCAGATTAGATCAAGTTGGCAAACAGCCTGTCACTCTGGTCGAGGGAGGAGAGAATCTGCCGAATTAGATGTTTGAGTGAATTGACAAGCTGTCTCGGTCAAAATAAGTCTTTTTTATTAAATGTTGAGAGATCATAGTATATCAAAAAGAAAATCTACGAAAGCCACTTTTCATCTATGTACACAGTAAAATCAAGGTGGCATATTGGAAATCTCTAAATAACACTTTGTCTACATAAAAGGGTGTAATTCTTTGGGTCAGAATAAATTAGGACAGAAAGCCTCCTATTTGACTGGAGAAGGACTGAGAGGCTAAGTTGCCTGGAGACCCTGTGTCATCTCTATCAATATGATTTCTTACCACCTCTACCATTTCTCAATGTGTGCATAGTGCCAGCCCCATATACTGAGTGATCAACATGCTGTTTTCTCTTTATTATCTTATTTAATCCGACCAACAATTCTATAAGGTGAAGACTACTATCTTCGTTGCAGGAAGAGGAAAACTGTGGTTTATGTTGTGTAAGTAGTTTCACTAACTTTACACAGATATTACATTTCAGAGAGGAAACTCAAACTTCCGTCTGACTTCAAAGCTGTTGGTTCAAACCAGGTGGCTGCCTTCTAAGAGTATTCAGTAATTTCTTCCTAGTCACACTGCTGGCATCTTTCTCTCTTGGGTTAACTCAAGAATTCTAGAACATTCTTTTTCAATTCTTCATGGTCAAAGAGTACCTCTTTTCACCAGAATAAATGCAAATAAATGCCCCCTATAATCCTATAAATGCAAAAATGCCCCCTCAATGGCCTTGGCTGCAAAATTCCTTAGTCCAACGTGCCCTTGCCTTTCATTGAGGCTCAAGGCAATGGAGTCCCATTGGGTGAACCCTGCCCTTTTCAGCACTCTGTTTTCCATATGCAATGTGGGTTTACCCCTTCTGCTGTACAGTCTGATCTTGGAGAACTCTCACAATTGTATGTACACAATAGTTATATACTGACTTCTTTTATTTAACTCAGGCCCCAGGGGGCTACTTCTTCGAGCACAATGGTAAGATTTTCATTGCATTGTCATTGACTTTTGCCTTATATTTATGACCACGTCTTCAATTTCTCCTTTAATTTAGAGAGCAAGAGCTGCTTAAAAGTCACCAAGGCTGGCTACTCAGCAGACTGTCTCCTGCCACTTCTTGCTGGCTTCTTCTCTTTTGTTCATCCCAATTTCAATTTCTCTTTTGTGCTATGTGACCAAAGCCCATAGGGAATCACAGAACATGAAGAAATGGTTTCTAGTTGACCCTTTTCTTCAAGGACAATAGCTCAAGGAGTGTGTAGAACTCTTTACAGCATGTGAACTTCTTTAAATTCTTTGCCTTTAAGGGGTCCAACGGAAATTAGTAAGAAGAGCAACCTTCCCATGATCCATTTTAGTAAGGCACGAAATTTTTTTGAACAACTGTTTCAACAGCCTAAATCAATTCTTTTAAATTCTAGCGTCCTATTTTCCCTCACTTATCTCTTAGATAAGCATTATATATAATTGAGCTGAGCTCCAAGATCAGACCCAGAAGTAAAATAAAGTCATAGGAGAAATGGAAACTTGAGTTCCTTCTTAAAAAAAAAAAAAAGGAAGAAATCTTCATAAGAGTGTCCAAACTTCTAGTCTTTGATCTCACTCATCTCTACTCTTAGAACTTAAAAGAATATTTTGTATTTTCTATAATTCTTTTTTCCCCAAAATTTATATTCACTTTCCAGGACAAAGGACTGTGGTGATATAAAACATACCCAAGGAATCATCTGTCCTGAAAGCTATCCCATGTGGCCCAACTGCAGCATTACTCTTAGGTTCGTATCAAGTTAGCAAAGGTTGAGAGTTTAACCTCTAGAAAGAGATCCATTAAATCAAATTTCTTGATTCTAAACAGCATTTCTTCTCCCTCTCTCCCAAAAAGCTTTTTATTAAATAGATGATACATGTTAGAATCCATGGCAATTTAAAAATTAAACAAATAATCCTCCTGACTCTCAGTCCAGGAAACTTCTATTAATCTATTATGTAATATTTAATATATTTTACAGGTACTATTTTGGATGTAAATCATGAGGTATATAATAAAATGAAAACTTGTGAGCTCATTATCCAGTGTATGCCAACCACTCTTGTCGTGTCTCCTTGTGGCCTTCTTCCCTATCCAAGCTCACTGCCATTTCTAAAGGCAAGATTTTTCATAGTTGTTTTTTTTTTTCCTGTTTGGTTTTTACGTGTGTGTCTTCCTAAACATATTGCTTAATTTTGCTAGTCTTTGAACTTTATAAAAATACTATATGATGTCTCCAATGACCTGCCTTTTCAATAAATTTTATAAGATTCATAGTTGATCTACATACCTGTGACTCATTTATTGTCTTTGCTGTATAATATTCCATTTTGAAACAACACCCTAATTGATTTACCCATTCTCATGTGATGAATATTTGGACTGTTTCCAATTTAGATTGTTCTCAAACATTCTTTTACACATCTCCTGGTAAAAACGTCCAAGGATATTTCTCAGACACATACCAAGGAGTGAAATGCTAAATCATAGAACATGCAAATGTTCAATTCTATAAAACAGTCCCAAATTATTTTCCAAAGTGGTCATAACAGTTTATACTCCCACCATTCCTTACTGCCACTTTTGTTTCAATCTTATATAAAAAAACAAGAACAGGACCAAGAGGATGAAATAGAAGATGAAACAGTATTTGATATAAGCTGAGTACAAAAGTAGATTGCACACGGTGTGCCACCCACACCAGGCTAGCCAGACTAGAATCTTCTTCCTGGATGAGTCTAATCATTCTGACCCAGCCCAGCCCACAGCCACAGGTGACCCATAAAAATCCATCATGACTGCCTGTTCCTCAGAACCTTTCCTTGTTTTGCCTCACACCTGCTTTCTTGGCAGAGCCTAGCAGTATCTGTCCTAGGTCTTGTTCCTCAATATAATAAGTCTACAAGGATTTCTTGAACACCTATCAGATGCCAGACTTTGGAGGTGTAGAAGGGATATGGCAGATAAGGTGGTGGCGTTTATATTCCTCTGGAGAAAAACAGACAAGTAAACAAAAGATGACTCAAGATTGTGACCATTGTCATTTGTCCTATTTGTTCCTTTAATAGCAAATGAAGAACTTGGGAATAGCATTCCAGTCAGAGAGCAAGTGGAAAAGCACTCAAGGAGGAAACGAAGGCTGTACCCAAGGGTCAGAAAAGAAGCCATGTAGCCAAAACCTTCCCAAAAGGCAGAATGGTAAAGAGGAGACTGCAGAAGTTGTCAAAGCCAGACCATGCAGGGGGTTTTGCAGGCCAAGATGGTGATAAGTAGCATGGGGTCTGCTGGAGAAAAGCATATAGATCCAAGATAGATCCACTCATAAGACAGAGAGAGAGAGAAAGAGAGAGAGATGGAGGGAGGTGGTATAGGGGAAAAACGGAGAGTGACATCTTGTTTTTTGGCTTCATCAACTCATATATTTCTTTCCTATTATCACCCTTTGGATAATTAGCTAATGTTTATGGTCCACGTGGTTTAGATTTTGCATTTTCCTGGGACACTGCTTCCAGGGTGGCTAATGAGGAACAAAAAAACAACAAAAGCATGGTTTCTTCATCTTTCTACCTCCCCACCTCCAAGTCTGGATCATCTCTCAGCTGTTTCCAAATGAAGCCATAGCATCAAGGGGAAAGCCCCAACATGGGGATTGTGGCCCCAAATTTGCCACTTCTTAACAATGTGACCTATGGACAAGTTGCTTAACCTGAGCCTTCATTTCTCTAGATGTAAAATGGGGGGGATCCCTGGGTGGCGCAGCGGTTTGGCGCCTGCCTTTGGCCCAGGGCGCGATCCTGGAGACCCGGGATCGAATCCCACATCGGGCTCCCGGTGCATGGAGCCTGCTTCTCCCTCTGCCTGTGTCTCTGCCTCTCTCTCTCTCTCTGTAACTATCATAAATAAATAAAAATTAAAAAATAAAATAAAATAAAATAAAATGGGGTGGAAGAAGGGAGAGACTTTGAGTACCCAATGCACATCAGGCACTGTACGTACTTCATCTCTTTCCATCCCGAGAGTAATGACACTTTATGGATGACGAAGCAGAGGCTGAGAGATGTTCAAAGTACCCTTCCCAGGCTATGATGCTAGTATTCTAAACAAGGTTATCTAAGACTCTACAGAACACTATCTCAGTGGCATCATGAGCATGAAGTAAGAGAATATATGTGAAAATGTTGGGCAGCCCGCGTGGCTCAGCGGTTTAGTGCCACCTTCAGCCCAGGGTGTGATCCTGGAGACCCAGGATCGAGTCCCACGTTGGGCTCCCTGCATGGAGCCTGATTCTCCCTCTGTCTTTGTCTGTGCCTCTCTCTGTGTGTGTCCCTCATGAATAAATAAGTAAAATCTTAAAAAAAAAATGAAGGGTCATTAACTCTATAAAAAAAAAGAAAATGTTCAATAAGCTACAGTGTTCTATGCAAATGTAATTTATAATTACTATTTTTAAAAAACTCATTTCAAATTGCTCTCCTGCATACTTTCTGCCCAGTGATGTAGTTGCCCCTTTCCAGAAGCTTCATGCACTTTAACTAAGGCCTTTGCTCATATAATTCCTTTGGCCTAAATACTCTTCCCTATCTTACGTATTACCTATCAGCCAATCTTTTATTTCATTTTCAAAAAGACTTGCTCAGTAATTACTTCCTCTCAAACTTTTTCTTACCCTTATCTTGCAAACAAAATTTATTACCACTTCTTTTAGATTCTAACGGCGAGCAACACATACAAAATACATACACACTGTTAGCTATTGGCACAACAATATATTTAATGTCCAACCTAAAACTCTGCAACTTCAAACAGCAATTATTTTTCTTGCTCACAAATTAGGTAGTTGGCTGGGTGCTGACCTGGGAGGGGTTTAGCAGCACACTGCATGTTGAATCCAGATCTGCTCCATGTAAGCACTGCCTGGAGTGGTTCCACAGAAGTAAGCTCTCTAGTGGAAAGAGCTGTAGAGTCAATGGCAAAGAATGTAGACTCGGGGATAGGGGAAGATTTGAGGTCAATGACTCAATCTGTCACGCATACCTATTAAAATGTGCATAGAGCCATTGACTTGGTCATTTCTTACTGAGCACCTACAATGTCCACCAGGCACTCCTCTAAGCTCTGCAGATATAGTAGGAAGCAAAATCAGAGAAGATCCCTATCTGTACAGAGCTAAAATTTTGATGGAAGAACAGAGACAAATAGACAAGAAAGACCATTTTAAATTGTGCTCAGGACTCTAAAGAGAATAAAACCTAGACATAAGATAGGGTAATGTCAGCAACAGTGACAACAAGGGGAGTGGTCACCTTTGGTGGAGTGGTTGGGAATGGCCTTTCTGAAGAAATAACTTTTGAACTGAGATGAATAATGAAGCAGAGCTGGTCCTACAAATTACATGAAGATCAGGCTAAGAGTGTTTCAGCTGAAAGGATGTTAATTGTGTCTGAGGAAGAGCCAAATGCCAGTCTCATGTCAAAATCACCTAGAAGACTTGTTAAAACAGATTTCTGGGTCTCACCCTCAGAGTTTCTTGTTTGATTGATCTGCCATGAGCCCAAGAATTGCATCTCTAATATGCCCTCAATGATCCTAATAGTGCAAGGACTACACTTTTGAAACTAGTGTACCTGTGTGATCAAGGAAGCATGGCATAGGATGAGGCCTTTTAGGTCATGATAAAGAGTTTGAATGTTATGATATGTGCAGTGGGAAGTCAGTGGAGGACATTAGCAGTGGAGTTCAGTGACCTGATTCAAGTTTAAAAGAGCACTCTGGCTTCTATATGGAGAGAGGGTCACAAGGGAACGAGAGTAGAAGAAGGAAGTTGAGATACTTGATACAGTCAACCATCGGCTCCCCAAGCAAGGTTCCTATTTGAGATGATGGGACATATGGTGCTGCTACCAACAGAATGACCAATCATAGTGGAGAGAAGGTTTGGAAGGGAGGGAGGCTAATTTTGAAATCAGTTTGAGGCCCCTTTGGGACATCCAAGACCTCCATGTTGCACAACTTCAGGGGTGCCATGCACACTGGGTATGGATCACAGGCCTGGAGCACAGAAGCATAACATGGCAATTGGAACAACACCTGCTGAAACTGTGTGACATGTCAGTCCTGGAGTATTCTCCCTCCTCTGAGCTCACATTCTAGTGACAGGAGGCAGACAATAAGCAAGCAAGATAATTTCAAATGGCGTTCCATGAAATAAAGAAAGTAAACTCCCAACTCTATTGATCTGGACCACTCATGTTGCCATTGACTCCTCCCCAACTACATGGCTGAGGCATCCTGGTGCTGGATTCCTAGAAGTTGCTTGGTTAAAGAACACATAGAATGGTAATTTGCAATAATAGTAGCTAAGGTGCCAAGCACAATAAGCTCTTTTCAGGTATTAGTTCAAGCAATAATCTTATTGGATGTGTATAATGATTATCCTCATTTTACAAGTGGGAGAATTAAGGCACAGAGTGGTTTAGTAACTTGCCACAGGATACACAGCTTGGAAGAGACAAAGCTGGGATTCAAGACTACAGAGGCTCTCTTACCTGGAGAGCGGGCTCTCTTACCTACTTGGCTATACTGGTTCTCAGTTAGTTGCTGACAGACTCTGTCTGGAGGGGTCTACATCACCATTATCCCTGGGCCAGGTTCCAATATTACCAAAGAGAAAAATCCAGCCTTGCCAAGGCCTATCTCCTTTGCCGATAAGTAGCTAGAACTGTCAGTGTCTGCAACATTAAGAAAACTCCACGCCTGAATCTATGTGCCAGACCTTTTACACAGAGAAAATATGGACATTTTCTTTTAATAATGCTACAGAGAAATAATGAAATGGTACCATTACAAAAACATAATTAGGTCTTCAAAAAAAAGATCTCCACTGGAGTCCTATAAAAAGACCACAGGTGTTCGTCATTACTTTTTATTTAGCAGACAGTTTTAGCCATTGTTTGTTTTCCCCCCCATTTATTAAGTTCTGGTATTTTAAGATGATTTGTGTATAATAATAACAATAATTTCCTGTTTGCCTGTCAGTTGTGAGCCGCTTTAATTACAGATATTCATTTTCACAAGTTAACTTGGTAAACATGCTCATTTGTTATGTTGCCTGTTCATTAAATCAGTTAGCACAGCTAGTAACTATGTTAAGTATCTTGCTGTCGGTTTCAGCAATGGATCTTCATCAGTTTCCAATACTATTTCTCATAGAGACAGACACAGACTTCTGAGAGTCCCTTCCCCTTTGTTTGTATATGTTAAGTCTTCCATCTCTACAAGGCCAAGTGCGTTAGGCCCAATGGAGGCATACAGTCTAGATTTTGTGTATCACAGTTAAATTGTTAGAGTGCAGTACTGGGTAACCAGAGGCAAGATATGGGATAAAGGAAGAGGGATTTCCTGATGAGGGAGGATTTGAGTACACATGTTTGGAGCATACCTGACCCAATCCTCCCTTTAGATGCCCTCATCACCCCCACCAACTAGTCCTATAGACAAGGAGGGTCTATGGGACCACAGTTGTATCAAATGACCCTGAGATCACCAGTTGTTTCATTCAAGTATTTGAAGGAGAGATGTCAAGTTGGAGATATAAAATTCAGATAGAATCAGGGCTGAGTCTCTAAGGCCATAACAGCTCCAAACCATACACAAGCTTGCTGTTAGGAAAGGTATAAAGAGAACAATGAAGCAGACACTCCTCAACAATGAGAGAGCATGCAACCAGAAAGGAAAAAGCAGACAGAGAGAAGGTTACCTGAAGACCTAGTAGTTCCCAAGAACCACAATTACTTGTTTCTTTAAGACTTCTGTGCTTCTTTACAATAAAGCCGTTACTTGGCCAATTTACCGGGTGTCTGTTACTTACAACCAAATACCCTCTGATCGATACATTCTTCATCATAATGACTGGAATGATGGTGATTCCACAGAGGTCTCATATCTGGTAAATTCCAATTTTTCTAGGAAAGAGCTATGGACCCAGTACCTAGGTCATTGGCCACCTGTTGATTGGATGTTTCATTCAAAATTTTCCTTTAAGCAAGTGGGAACTACTAATATGCTGACAAGCCAAAGCAAGATGAAGGGGAAATAAAAGGTCATAAGCTACTCCCAGTAACTGAATCACGTAGCTCAAGAGGAAGTAGTTCATCTGGGGCATGAGTTAGGATGGAAGAACTATTGTCAAGGTGCTCAAGAGTAAATATTCAAAACAGAATAAAAGGTCCATGAGTTGCTCATGGTCAACTCTTTTTAATTACTCTCCTTTGTTCCTTTTGTGGCCTTGCTGAGCTTTCCAAAGAAAGAAAGGTCCATTGGTTGTAGTTGGATGAGCAATGATGAGAAATTGAATGAGAAAAAGGTTTGATGTAAGTATGAGGCAACTAGGGAAGATGATATTTAGTCATGCTGAATTTAAAGTGGGTCATCTATGTGGAAGCATCAGACCCTGAGGGGCAACATTAATCACCATAGGGCATAAGCCACCACATCTAATAAACCCAAACCAATCTGGTAAGGATTCTTCAAAAGTTCCCCAAATTAGTCCCATACTAATTTTTTCCATGATATATGACATCGCTCTACATTTCTTTCCCTGGTCGGTAATTTCAATGCCCCCTTGCTTGGCTTTCCTATTGACCATCTCATGCTCATCTTTTGGTTTTTCTCACAGGTCTCAGTTATCCCTGGATTATTATTATTATTATTATTATTATTATTATTATTCTTTTTTTTTTTTTGGATTCTTCTTTTTTTGAGAGAGAAATCCCTGGATCAATGCTAGAAATACACACTAGAATTGAGGAGAGATCTAAGAGTCTCATGCTCTACTCCAGAGGCAAAAACCAACCACCACCCAAACCACAGAGTCATGGAGATGTAGGGTAGATAAAGAAAGAATTTTTGCCACAAGACTTCCAGAGGAGGTGGATGATGGTAAGACCTCAAGTGTATATGAAGAGTTATAGTCTTAGAGGAGAAAGGCACTTGAAAGGGAGGAGAAATTTTCAACAAAAGCAGAGGAGTCATAAAGGATTTCCCTTTAGAGATCTTCATTCTCCCTGTAAAGTAGAAGTATGCTGGGAGTACAGGGCTCAGAGATAAAATTACAGGTATGAATTGAGTGGTAAATATTTGGAGAAGGCAATGCCTGTGTACTTATGAGACTTGCTTTCATGAGCAAATAGTCATTTGTGTCCTAGAGCTCTGTGGGTTTTTCCTAACATGCATCCTTTCTCCCTCATCTGATAATAGTATCTGGTTTTGATTTGGAACCCTCAATGGATAACAGTCTTATTGGGACTGTCAATCAAAGTGACTCACCTTCCCCCCCCCCCCCACATTAAGGCATGGGCAGATGACCTAAGCTAGACCAATCAGAGGTCCTCTCTAGACTCTGAATCATGAGTTCAGTAATGCAACACCTGAACACTCTTGGGGATGACTCATTCTGATAGTAGCTTCCAGAAGGGACTTCCTATTCATTTCTGCTCTCTAAAGGCAAGAAGCAACTGTAAGGCCAGCCTTTCCAGAAGTCTGGCTCTTCAAATCTTCCTTTATTTTTGTGAATCACCCCACATCCTTCCAAGATATTCCTTTTTTGCTTAGATTTGGTCAGAACCAAGTTCTGTTGCTTATAACCTAAAAACCCCAGCCAAGGCAGAAGTAGGATTGCCAGTGTTGAATAAAAAGTAAGACACAGCAGAAAAAAAATGAGAATTCCAAAACCAGGTTTCTATTCCCAGCATTGCCACTGCCACTAAGACACTGGGCAAGTTGGAACAAGTCCCCTGAGCTTACCCAGCTTCATGTATCACATCTGCAGCAGAGGTTGAACCAGAGCCTATGTAGAAATAGTTTTTCCTGCATCTCAAGTAAACAGGCCTTAGTCCTTATTCCCTGTCATCCACTAGTACTGGTTTCAGCCATTGGGCTGAAAAGACTTTGAGCAAATGAAAGAACAGAAACATCTCATTTCATCCCAATAGCCTTCATCAAAAGAATTCCAAATCCCATATGATAAGCCAATTTCGTTAAGCAATATAAATTGAATCTGATTGTATTATTTTTTTCATTCTTTCATTTAGCACCTGCTAAGTACTTCTTGCACAGATTTTATATTCTTCAAGGGCTAAAAAGGAAGTCAAAACATGGTCTTTCAAGAAGCTTGAAATTTGATTGAGAAGGTAATTCTAAAATCCCTAGAGAATATGTCTAAGAGGGCTATAATCACATACCTAGCACCGAGCAGGTGTCACCTATAAAGTAAGGGCTTAATAAATATTTGTTGATTGAATAAGGGATAACACACATGTCCATACTGTTATATAGACTAAAGCCTTAAAAATTCAAAATGATAAAAAGGAGATGAATATTTATTTTGCAACTATTATGAATTTCTAATATGTAGAAGATTAACATAGGTTTCAATTCTGCAGATGTTGCTCCAATGAATCAATCACTGGATGATTGAGTTTCGAACAAGAATATTCCTAACTTAAGAAAAAAGACAGAATCATATGTGTTTAAAAATAATTCTTTTCTTTGTAATAAAGAAGATCATGTCAACGCTAACTGAGGATAAACCTGAACTTGACACATTAGAACGTAACTCCACCTGAAAACTTCGCTCTGCCCCTTAGATGCCAGTGTGATAGAAGTTGACATGCAGCAGCATTAAGCAAATGAAATTGTTAAAGCCTCAAGCCCCTCCCCAGGCCTGTCAACACTAGAGGTCTGAGTAACACAGGGGACTCTTGTTTCAAGAGGCCAAGTTCACCCTGAAGATTACAATCCATTAGGGAGTAACGAGAGCCTTCTGGCACGGCCAAGTGGACGAGACTTGGGAAAATCTGAGCAGTGAATGCAGTAAAATTAAAATGCAATGGGGGTGACCTGCCGTGGCAGAAAGCATAACCTTCTTGGTGTCTTTAGCAGCGTTAATGGATCTACTTATGGCCCAGATGGTGGTTTTCAGAAAAGTCATTTTTTCTCTAACAAATTCATGACTAAACTAAAAAGACCACTATCAACTTCATTATGCTTTCCAATTGACTTGCTTTAAGGGTTATTCTTTTATTATAGCTCTTAAGCTCCCATTTCTTTTTTAAAGTACTTCTTTTAATACCAATTTTCACAGCACTAAGAAATTTAACACTCTTCAGTGGTTATATTATTGGCAAGTAACTGTTGCAGGCTAGAGAAAAGCATGAAAGATAGTGCTGTTGGACTGGTCATTTGTTATCTCCTCTACCACTAGTTAGGTACCCACATCCTAGGGGGTGATGACCAGATTGCCACTGAGGGGAGCAGTAAGGAGAGAAAGCGGGTGCCATACCTCCCCGGGAAAAACAGTCTTCCTCTCTACAACATGAAGGTTATGGCACACAATGTATTCCACGTTCCACTTTTCAAACATGATTCTACTACAAACCTTTCTAATCAAAATGTACCTATGCAGCTTTTTAAAGTGACCGGCAGATCTAATTTGGAGTTGATGGTGGAGTTGTATACCATGGGATCAGCCAAAGTTCTGTGTGATGAGCCAAGCAAACAACTTTATGATTTTTTTTCCAAAGTGAGATGGGTTTGGAGGGAGACCAGCTTTCACAGGAATGAAGGTGTTTATCGTAATATTATTTGCAAGAGTAAAAATTGGAAGGAATTTCCCAGCAATGGGGAAATAATTAAATATATTTGCTCACTCTTAAGAGGGGGATGGGGAAGGAAATACACAAATACAAATAAGGAAAATCATTACAATGCTAAGAGAAATCCGAGATATAAAATAAGCTAGACACAAGAGCATGCAACTATATAAAATATCTGAAATATAGGAAAAGCACCTGTAGAAATACATTACAATGCCACCAGTAGTTGTTCTCTGGTGGTGAAATTGCTTAGGTGTGCTCACATACTTTCTTTTTTCTATTTTCCAGTCTTATTTACAAATGCATCTATTTAAATTCATAAAATGAGGAAATTTTAATCTTGTACCTCATTGAAGCCTCCCTTCCTTATGGATATTGTGCTTTGTATAACATTATGTTGAAAAATCATATTTAGCATCAACACTGGCCAAAGTAAGGGTCACGTGCTCCAACCCTTCCACTTCACAGGTAGACAAACAGATCCTGAAGTTCTTTACCTGAGACCAAGAAAGACACTTCTTCCTTGGGCTCCCTCACCTCTCAACCAGATTATTCCTTTCAAGGCAAATCCTCACTTGTGAAAGAAATCTGCAAAACTCTCAAAGGAAGAAAATTAAAATCTAGACTTTGCTTCATCAGACATAATCAATTTTTTCACTATATCTTGCTATTTGTTTCCCAGAGAATCTCAAACTCAGTGGCTAGATTAGCCTTAAGGAGATGAAGTTTCCTAATTCTTCATTTATAAGAGAACTAACATGGCCTCCAAAGCCCTTTTATTTTGAGGCCCACTCCTGAGTATAGGAGCTGTGTGATGGTGTGTGAGCACTTGTATCCCAGTCTGGCTGAGAAAACTCTGGAATCTGCCTTTGCCACATCTCATTGTGACGTGGCCTGTGTGTGGTATAGATGTTGCAGGCATATGTTAAAACACAGAATGGCCTGCCGTATCTGGAAAACAGGGCCTCCAGTAAAACACTCTAAATTCTGTGCTTGCTGCAACTCATCCTATCCTGTGGGGGGAATAACATATTGGGATAGCTGAGGAAAATTGAAATGCTGTTCCATGAAAGGTTGAATTTTTTTGAGAAAGTTTTCTTCCTTTTTCCTCAGAGACATTTCCCCTTTGGAAATAGAGAGCAATTATTTTTTATTCAACTTGTCTTTAATTTTTATCTCATATGAAGAAAGAACAGTGATCACTCACAAAGAGGTTTTAATGACAGTAAAATGGTTTCATGATTGATCATTTCGTGTCGTACATTCCCCCTGGAGCGCCTGCAGATCGCCAGCATGGGAGAGCCTCTTCAGTGCAAGCCAGGGGCAGGCCTCAAGGGCTTGGCATATGGGGGGTATTCCTTGAACAAAAAACACAGGGGGAAAAAGGACCACAATTAGAGAGGCACCTTTAGAAATGGGGAGAAATACTCAGAATGTGAAATATTTGAGCACTTTTGAATGTGCTTTAAACTTTTAAGCTCTCCTATCATTTCTCATATCCTGATTTTTAATGAGGAACACTGCAGATAGAAAGATACAAAAGAGAAAAAAAACCTGAATGAACAATCAGGAGAGTCCTTAAAAATCAGAGACATCTGAAAGAAGTTACAGATATTTATAATTCAACCTTTTAGTTAACACAATGTTGAACTACAAGAAGAAAGCTGTTCTTTGTCTCAGCGTGCAAAGTTTCTCACTAAGTAGGATGAATGCAATATTTATTTCATTTCAATTTCAATTTCCCAGTACAGTTTTCCCTGCAGCGGCATCTGAGATAGAATGGAACATCATGTACACACTCTTGGAAGGTTTTACCTTTCTTCCATGGACTTCCAAGTTGCCATGGGGGTTGATCAAAATTCATACTCCAAACCTCCCAGTAGAATGCCCATCAAGGTACACAAAAGGCCTAGAGTGTCCATAACATTGGAAACCAAAGATTGGGGGACAGGAAGACCAAAGACCCAAAGACAGAGGGAATTGACTTGTGCTGTATCATTTAGTGTTACTGATTCAGAAATACATACATACTTTCTGAGTCAAAAGAGATTGATTCTTTGGCTCCAAAGAAGCTATGAAAGATGATTTCTCCTTCACTACCTATAGCCCAACTGCATAAGTCCAAGGGTTGAACAGATAGAAAAGCAATCACCCATTTTTTCCACCCAACTCCTAAACTAGAGCTTAAAACTTGTCTTTGTCACCTTCCCCCTCCCCATCCATCCAGAGACATGGAAAACCAACATATAGCATGGCATGACAGATGTCTTCACCAGAATAGAATAGAAACAGGTATGAAGAACAAAGAGGGCTGGAAGCCATGGAAGGTGTTAGGGAGAGAGTAATTTTCGCTTCATACACTACTCAAAATATTGAAAATGATCTGTGGCTCTTGAAATTTTTTAATCAAACTGCAACACAATTTTTTAAACAGACAAAAATAGTATGTAGGCCAATATATAAAAATTCATGTAACATACATGCAAGTGCACAATGCACACACATGCACACACACACACACACCCCACACACACACCTGTCTTCCTACCAAATCTTTATTACAATAAAGGTAAGGGCAGAGTCTCGATATGGAAACACGAGATATGATATTGGATTCTGGGGAAATACAAAAGCTGAAAGAAACCACAAAAGCATCGATCAGAACTCACTGCTTAGAGATGATTTGAAACATTCATCTCATCTGAACTGATAAAAATTAAATCCTGGACAGTGTTGGGGGATTTCAGTGCTTCACATTAAATAATTGTTTAGTAACTCACTGGCTACCTCGCCAAGTGTTTCCCAAAAGTGACAAACTGGTCTTAACAGTCAGCTTTCCATTTGGCTCCATTTCCTCATCTTAAGACAGGAATGTGATGATGACATTTCTTGAAAGACTACAATAAAGAGAAGACATTAAAATAGCTCAGATGGTCTGCCTGGAACATTCTCTAAGGCTAAGGGGAAGTCATATGGATTTACTGTACAGCCGAAGTGGCTAATTTGAGAGGGGCTGGGGATGGGTTCTATTCAATGAATCCCTCCACTTGTACAGTATTAACATTTTTCTACATGACCCCAACAAACCCTCAGGCTTGGAAAAAGAAGTCCTTCCTCAGATATTATTTCACAGGTAAATATCTAAAAGAAGTCAAGCTAGTGTCTATTCCTAGATACTGCAGAGTTTCAAATGCCTGATATTTCTGACTTCGTGCTTTTCAAACCTAAGAGTATAGAAGTTCCTGGGAGGAGCATTGCCTTGATAGAAGAGTGCTGTTTAAGAAACTCAAGTCACTTTACTCTCTGGGAAACTTTTACATAAGAACTAACTTAATAAAACATATTCGAGAAGAGCCACTGTTACAAGTATTACACAGGAAGATATGTTTTTCAGGACTAAGCTGTTGCTAGAATTTCAAAGATAGAAAGTAGGTGTTTGACTGAGATCTTCTGTCTTCCCACTGTCCACGAATTTCCTTAAAGTCCTAATTCTGAAGGAAAGATTCATCAAAATACATTCAACCAAGATTTACCAAGCCCCTAACTAAGAATTCAAGAGAATGAATTTTACGGTTTCCGGGGACACATGTGGAATCCTGCTTCATAAGGTTCCAAAAGGCAGCTCAAATGAAAAGAATCTCAATGTGGTCTTGGAGAATCTAATAATCATAATAATAACCTTAAGTATTGAGTGCTGGAAGTAACATCAGGGAGTTGTGAGATCCAATGTTTGTTCTCTCTCTCTCTCTCTCTCTCTCTCTCTCTCTCTCTCTCTCTCCAAGCTTCTCTACCCTCAGAGGCATCTGACACAGTGAATCATACCCACTGTGGTGGAAAACTTTTCTGGGCTCTGAAGGCACCACCTCTGGTTAATTTGCCTCCAATCTTAATGGCTACTCTTTTCCATTCTTCCTCAAGGTCTCATGGGTGCCTTGTGGACTTTAAGCTCTGAGGCTTTCTGTTCTACACCCATAAACTCTCCATAGGTGATTCTCTACCTGCCCCCAGTCCCATGGCTTTAAATACTCTCTCCATGTAGAGGTCGTCTCACCTGAGCTACAGATGTGGGTCCATCTGCCCATTTGGTATTGTGGCAGGTGCTGCTCGCATCCCTGTCATGACCCTGTGCTAGCTGCCAGCACCTGCATCTCTTGACCTCAGGGCTCTCTCCAATGGCTGGGGGCCTCTCCATCTGCACACACAGTGGGGGAGGGGGGGGGCGGGGCGGAGGTGCCAGGAAACTCTCCATCAGGAACAGCCTTCAGCCAATGGGATTAAGAAACCCAGCTTCGTCACCACTTGGGTGGAATAACATTGAGGTACAAGGTTCTACACTGACCCCCAGAGTTCTCCAAGGGGACTTGCCACGCTGGTAACTTGCTTGATCATGTGTCCCCGATTGGCTGCCTTCTTCTCCTACCTCACTTCTCCTCCTCTTGCACTAGTGTTTCCTGGGATCACCTCCAGGATAATCCAATGGTGCCCCAATCCTTAGCTCAGAGCTGCTTCTGGGGAAACTCAAACTAGTATCACATCTCTACACATTTATATATGCAACTCTCCCAGTGTAACTCCTCTCTCCACATTTTGCTCATCTCAGAAAACGTCACCACCATTTACCCTGTTTCTCAAACAAAAAATCAGGCACTATCCTTGCTCCTCCCCTTTCTATTCCACTTTCACCTCCAGCCCTATCTTTCCATCTACCTCTGAAATACACTCCCTGTTCTTTCTGTTTCCTTCTCTAGTCTTACCACCCATCACCTATGGTAATACCTATGGTAACAGCCTTCTCTCTGGCCTCCCCGCTTCTACTCCTCACCCGTGTTCTATCCTCCACAAAGCATCCACAGTGGTCTTATAAAACCTTAGGTCAGATCCAGCCACTCCCTTGCTTAAGATGTTATGATGGTGTCTGATCTCAAGATGGTTTGAATAGTAAGATGGTTTTCCCATCATCCAGACCCTTCACATCCAGACCCTGCCATAATTCACTGCTTTCCACTCCCTTGCTCAGTACACACCCGGGCTCCTTGCCCTCTTCCAGAGATGCCAAGCTCATGTGTAACTGAGGATCTTGGGTCAGCATTCCTTCTGCCCACAGATATTTCCAGGACAGACCCTTTGTCATTCAGACCTCCATGCCAATGTCCTCTTTTCAGAGAGACATTCCTGGAGCATCAGTTTCAGAAGTCATACCCAGTAGTCTCCACTGCCTGAAATCCTTCTTTCTTTACTTGCTTTTGTCTGCCTTCCAACATTCAGAACATAAGCTTTGTCTGCCAGGGCACCAGTGACCTTGACCTCTGGAACAGTGCCAGGCACAAAGCAGATGCTCAAAAATACTTCCTGATTGAGCGCACACTACATGCAAAGCACCATGCTAGGTGCTTTGCAGCATTGCTTTCGACTTTTTCCACTCTGACCTTCAATTTTCCATCTATAAAGTAGTTTGCTGAAGATCACTCAGCTAATTAGTGGGGATAGCAGCTACTCAGGGATGCCGAAGAGCAAGGAATGAGGACTTGTGGCTAATTGTTTCAGTTGAAACTGCTAAAGTCATGAACAGCTGCCACATCCAGAAACTCAAATAATTAGGTCACACGTTTGGCCTAAATTTCCTATCTTCCTCTATTCACCTTCAAAGCTACAAAATTCGTGGATAGCAGGACCTTGGTTTATAAAAAGGTGTCTCACACAGAACTGTGAATGGAAGCATTCTCATTTAAATCCTGAAAATGCAAACATATTGTCCTTATGCTACAGAGACAGACTTAATCAGAGATTTTGAAAAATGAGATTTCATTGATATGGAAGATACCAAATTACAGTGGGGTGTTATAACAGTGGTTTTATCAGAAGTCACACTTCAGAACCTCTTTGTGGATGAGATTATTTTTAGCATCCTTTTGATAGGTTAGGCTTGCTGGATGTTCAAGGCCCAGTAGGAGGTATATATATATATATATATATATATATTTATAAAATTCTATATTACTTTTAGCATGTTTTACTATGAAAAAGTGCACATTTATCAAACCCTCAAAGGACTTTCAGAATTGAGAATTCCAGGTACAGTCCACCTAAAGCCATCATATTGTTTCCTCTTTAATAAGGGAATTACTTGAACTCAAAAAATTGTTTGGATATCTAATCATAGTTTGGTTACAGAAGATTCAATTTTGATTATGGATGTACTTCTTGGCCAGATCAACGCTCTGTGGGAATGTTCGGGGATGAGAAAGATTATCTCAAAAGAAGCAACATCAAAACTCGGAGGGGGGGAAGAAGCCTTTTAACAAATTCGTAGCACTTTTAACAAATTTGTAGCACTAATTTGTGTGGATCTTACCCAGCACGTATTCTATTAATAAGAGTTAGAGGAGGAAAAAAATGAGAAAGGAGACTATGTCCCTATAACTATCAGGCATATTAGAGCTAAAAACTGGGACCAGAACCAGATATCTGAACACTGTGGGCATTCCCTAGGTAACTGTGTCTTTTGACCATTGTAATCCAACCCTTCAGTAGAATGATAGGAATCCATGGAAAAACACCACTCACCTCTCATCCTTTGTCTATTCTGGAAGATCCTGGTGGAAGCCAACCTCCGTTGGCCAAGCAGCAACCTCAATGACACATATGTTGACTTCCTTCCTTCTTTGTTGCCCTACCCCAACCTTCCTTGGAGAACATGTTCCCAGAGCTTTATCTCAGTCTTCCACACTAACCTAATTTAGGCATCATACACTGCGGTTTACCTACAAGACTTAAAATGATCACCTCTCCTATTTTATATAATACTTAGCTCCTTCCAATTTCCAAAGGAATACTACAAACTCATCTCATTTGGATCTCTCCAAAATTTTCAGGGTTGTTAATGAGAAGTTATTTTTCTCAGTTAGGAATTTGAGGAAGTTGAAATTCGGAGGCAGAAAGATTACAGGGGTTATAAAATGGTATGTTTGGACAGCATCACCAACTGGGGCTAACAGCAAGTTCTCAGCCCCACCCAGTGCACTTGGATTTTCCTCAGATTGACTGCAACACCATTCCCCTTCTTGTTCGCCCAGCACCCTCCTCCTATTTGTCCTGCAAGACAGCCTCATCAACTCCAGCCTCATCAGCTCCAGGAAGCCTGCCCTGGAGTTGCTTTTTTAGGGA
The DNA here is from genome assembly GCF_003254725.2 of Canis lupus dingo. Classification (NCBI taxonomy): domain Eukaryota; kingdom Metazoa; phylum Chordata; class Mammalia; order Carnivora; family Canidae; genus Canis; species Canis lupus. The sequence continues at coordinate 61,239,902 of NC_064244.1, read as the reverse complement.
AGATACCAAGTCTTACCACTTTTAGTATCCTGGTACTACCACAACCTCAGTGCCTTGTTCCTAATCACTATTATACATCTATTCCTTATTGAACATTCAATGAATCAAGGAATTAACGACTCACTCTGTCAGGGCATTTTCATCCTGCTCTGAGGAACTGCTTACCTGCCAGCCACCTGCCCCCCAAGGGTCTGTGAGCCCCTTGAGAAACCATGTTAGTCATTTCAAAGCTCCGTGCCTGGAACAGTGTCACTTACAAGTTGGTACTTGATAGCATTTTCTAAACGAATGAGTGAATGAATGAATGGATGGATGAATGGGCAGACTTCATTTTCCTTGGAATAATATGGCACTAGGCAGCGGATAACCTGGTTAGAGTCATCTCAAAGAAAATTCTAGAATGAGGTTACAGGTGAATCAAATCCACAGAAAAACAAAAATCCAGCCCAAGTTTTTACTGGGCAATTAGTGGTTATCTTACTCCAATAATTGGAATCTAACAAGTACACCAGAATTGCTGATAACAATGGTTGCCTACTAGTTGTTGCCACATGATGATGGGTTTTTCGCAGAAAGTATATAATCATAGACAGGCTTCATAGCATTTGTGTGCCTTGGGTCTCCCATCAATAATAAAAATAATATAACAATAGCTTCATCTATCACTCACTGACTTTGTGCCAGAGCTGCCACATTGCATTATAGTCTATGTGACCGGCACCCCCACCCCTGCCCAGAGAGTTGTAGGGTTCACAATCTGCATGGCTGTACTTGGCAGCCTGCGACACTGTGCTAAGCACTCCATGTGTATTATCTCATTTAACCCCCCACAAAGACTCAGAAAAATATAGAATTACTGATTCCATCTCTCAAAGAAACAGGTCTACAAGAGTTAAGTTATTTGCCCAATATCACACAGCCATGAGTTATGAAACCAGGATTTGCGCCTATGGAGTCTGGCTCTGAGACTCCCAGTATTAACTTCATGCAATACTTTGCACTATTATTGCAAAGTTATTTTTTTAAAACACTCATAGATAGGAAGAAATGCTTTTGCAAAGGGTAAAGCCAGGATATTTTCAAAATCATTTTTTATCCTTACTATTCCTTGATGGTCAACCCCTAATGGTCAAAACCTGAGAGGGTTTATAAATAACCTGGGAAATTTTCAAAGCTGTCTGTATAAATTCATATTTTATGATGTGAACACAAACTATATCTGAGGGAAAAATAGAATAAATCCCAGTCATTATTGATGTTCCTTATCAATAATGATAAATATAGAATGATTCAGAGCAAAGGGGAGAAAGAGCTAGAATCTGTTGAATGGTGAGTCATAGAATTTCCTTCCTTTAAAAAGGTCCCAGAGAATGTATTGGAAAAAATCCTTCAAAAACATCAACTCAGCAGCAGCAGCCTGACTGCTGAGAGTGATGTAGTCTCAGGGTCCCAAGCTGGAAACAACCAATTTCCCCCTAAGTTTAGCAATAGTGGTCCAAGATATTCTTTTTTTTCCTAGGAGAACACTGTTTTCAGCCATCAGCATGAATTGTGAGTACATAAAGTACATCTTATCATTCCACATAGATTGCTTTAAAAAGGACGGTTATGTAGATTTTAAATGTTCTCATAAGCCCCACAGAGACTCTGTTCAAAGATCCATGTAGAAAGTTGGTTTTGTTAGCTAGTCTCAAGTTTAAAGAGCAAAATATAAAAAAAATATAGCCGCATTATTTTAAAATTTTTGAAGATCCTTCATACATCTTCCATAGTGGCTGGACCAATTTATAATCCCAGCAACTGTGCAGAAGAGTTGCCTTTTCTCCACATCCCCACAAGTATTTGTCATCTCTTAGCTTTCTGATGACAACCATTCTAATGGGCATGTGGCTTTCATTTGCATTTCCCTAATGACTAGTGGTGTTGAGCATCTTTTCCTATACCCGGTGGCCTTTGGTGTATCTTCTTTGGAGAAATGTCTATTCGGTTCCTTTGACCATTTTTTAAAATTGGGTTATTTGTTTTACTGCTATTGAGTTGTAGGAGTTATTTGTAGATTTTGGATATTAGCCCACTATCAGGTTTGGAACTACCATATGATCCAGCAATTCTACCTTTGGGACTGTATCCAAGGAAAATGAAAACAATAACTCAAAAAGATATCTGCACTTCCATCCATGTTCATAGCAGAGCCAAGACATGGAAATAACCTAAGAGCCCATCGATGAATGAATTAATAAAAAGTTGTGATATATATAATATATGTATATATTATATATATATGTATCTTCCATATATATGATGGAATATTATTCAGCCATGATGAATGAAGATATCCTACCAATTGTGACCACATGAATGAAACTTACAGGCATTATGCTAAGTGAAATAAGTCAGAGAAGATAAATACTGTATGATCTCACTTCTATGTGAAATCTAAAATAAAACAAGCAAATAAAAAACTCAGGAAAAGAGGTCAGACTCATAGTAACCAGAGGCAGAAGGTGGGAAGAAGAGAGAGTGGAGGAAGGTGGTCACAAGTACAAATTTCCAGATATACAATAAATAAGTACTAATGATATAAGGTACAGCATGATGACCGTAGCTAACACCGATGTATGATACACAGGAAAGTTGTTAAGGGCGCTGATCCTAAGAGATCTCATTACAAAGAAAAAATCATTTTCCTTTTTTTTTTCCTTTTCTTTCCATTGTATCTATGTGAGAAGATGGATGTGAGCTGAACCTACTGTGTTCATCATTGCCCAGTGTGTGTACATCAAGCTATCATGCTGCATGCCTTCAGCCTATACAATGCTGTATGTCAATGATTTCTCAATAAAACTGGAGGTGGAGGGGGGAACTATGGTAGCACCTCAAGAGCCACAGATTTCGGAAAATGGAGAATAATATAAGAGTTTTTCAGATCACTGATACTTGCCACTTCAAGTACCAAAATTCCTTTTTTATTTTCATCTATTTGAGGTAGCTCTCTCAAATATGTTCTCTAATTCTCTGTCTTTGTAATCAAAATATACAGAACATGGTGTAATCATTCCTGGAGGATGTTGGGTCTTCACTGTGAACCTTGGTTATCACATCTGAAATCACATCATCAATCATGTTATTATGCTCACAGACTCCTTTCACCCACATGGAAGGGCCCTGGATGGATGTACTTTCTATAAGGTTCTGTCTGCCTTGAAGATATCGTTTTATCCTTGTTTCTGTTCAAAAGCTATTTCTTCCTGCTATCCTCCTTCTGTCCTGCTACTTGTAATCTGCTGCTATATTTTAGACTGGAGGGTGTGTGGGGCCAGGGGCGACTACAGCCCATGGGCCAAATCCTAAGCACTTGTTTTGTAAATAAAGTTTTGCTGGAAGACAGCCATGCTCATTCCTTTCTGCATGGTCTATGGCTGCTTTCAGTCTACAACAGGCCAAATTAAGTAGTTGTGATTTGAGACCACATAGCCTGTAAAGCCTAAAATATTTATGATCTGCTCTTTGGAAAAAAAGAAGAAAAAAAAAAAAAAGCTTGCCAGTCCTTGTTTTAGATTCATGGATAAATCAGTGTGTTCGGAAAAATCTCACCCTCTCCTTCTCGATAAAATGCCGTGCCTGCCAACAACTGTGTTCTTAGCAGCTGAAAGATCGTTTTCACTTACAACCATGTTTCCAGATGTGCCCTGGGTAGTTGAGGAGGCGAAATACCTGATCTTCAAATACAGTAGCAGTTCCTAGACTTTTAAAAGTTATAAAACTTTTATGTTTATGTATATATGCCATTATGTAGGATGGTTGTTTACAATGTCCTAAAAACAGCATTTGTATATAGTAGAGCTCTATCTATAGGCTTCGATCTGGGTATATAAACATCACTGCCATTCAGGGTTCTGATTCCTTCAGGGAACTAGACCTTCAAAGCATATCTGGGCTCATGGACTTAAATATCAATGGAGAAATGATGTGGGAAGAAAGAATCAGGAAGTCACCCAATTAAAAACATAAAATTATAAGGAACAACAACTAAATAAAACTTCTCCCAGAGATTTAGAAGACAAATCAACCAGAGACATTGTTTAAAAACCAACATGGTATCATAACCCAGAGCAGCTTTCCAGCCAGAGGAACTCTAGCATATGGCATTTCACACACAAAAGGTAATTAAGAACTGCCTCGGAAAAGAGCATTTGTAGCCACCTCATCAGTGACCTAGCAGGCTGGTTTGTATCAGTTACTATTCATTACTGTCAGGAAGAACAAAACAGGGTATGATTAATGCAGTCCAGTGCAATGAATTGCAACAGAGGATGACACCTCAAAAAAAAAAAAAAAATGAAGTTCGGGGGAAAAAAATACCATCATTTCCTAAGGCTGGGGATTCTATTTGCATTTTGTACCAAGAGTATTATTATAATTAGTGTTATTACTAACAAAGTAATGAGCACTTAAACATTACCTAATACTAGTCTACGTGTTATGTGTGCATTAGCTTGTTGAGCCCTCGAGAAATTCAATGAAATGAACATCAACATTATCCCTAATCTACAGGTAACGAGATAGCCTTCAAGGGGTCAAGTAAATTGCTCAGTTAGAAGGTACTAGAGCCAGAATACACAGCCAAACCGAGCAACTCCTGAGGCCATACTCTGAATTCTGTCTGGTTCTATGCTTTCCCATCATCCATTTTGCTTAGGTTTCAAATTTTGCAGCTAGACATTCAGTCCACACCAACACAGTCTATATCAGTGCTCTCCAATAGAAATATAGTGCAAACCATATATTGTGACTTTGGTGGGGTTTTTTTTTAAGATTTATTTATTTATTTGAGAGAGGGGGAAAGGTGAGGGGCAGAGGGAGAAGAAGAGAGAGAACGTCAAGCAGACTCCCTGCTGAAGCGTGGAGCCCAACTCCGGGCTCCATCCCATGACCCATAAGATCATGACTTGAGCCAAAATCAAGAGCCAGATGCTTAACTGACTGAGCCACCCAGGTGCCCTGTGATTTTGCATTTTCTATGTAGCTCCATCCAGAAAAGAGAAGATAGGTGAAATTAATTTTAATAATATAGTTTTACTTAAGCCGCTATATCCATATTATGGGTTCGGCACATACCTAATATGAAAATATTACAGAGATACCTTATATTCTTTTGTCATGCCACATCTTCTAAATCAGATGAGTATTTTACTCTTAGAGCTCATCTCAATTCAGACAGTAAGATTTCATCAAAACATACATGATCTATATTTAGTATCATAAATTTTAAAGTTGGAAAAAGCAGTTTCATATACCCATGTTATTTCAAACATGCTTAAGAGTTCCAATACTTAAAATGAGTATTAAAATTTTTCTTAAATTAATTAAAATTAAATAAATTGTGATTTCAGTTCCTTAGCTGCTGTAATCACATTTCGGTGTTGAATAGCCATGTGTGGCTAGTGACTACTGTGGATTGACAACACAAGTCTCTAGCCTACCTTTCACATCCTAGGTATTGGAGTAATTTGAGCAAGTGATAAATAGCACTGGCTATTTAGGCAAAAGGAAAAAAAGGAGACCATGCCCCAAGTCTGATTTTGAATGTTCAAAATTGTATAGTCTTGGGCAGGACATTTAACTTCTCTAGACCCCTGGTACTCCCTGGGTAAAAATCGCTCTTCTATTTCTCTCCTACAGTTTTTGCTAGAGTTAAGTAAGATGGTATCTTTGAAAGGAGTCAAGCCTTCAAATGCTGTGTCAGTGTAAGATCCTATGATCATGCTATCTACCTTTCATGATTAGCTCTGAGGGTGCATGAATGTCAGCCCAAGCCAGATCAGCATAAATGGTCGGTAGGGTTAGGAAAAAGCCAGAAGAGCAATCATCACAGTATTGCAAGTTGGATTCACATATGATGATCTCTGTATTTTTATCTCCATAAGGTTAGGAGTTAATCACAAAGTAGCGACTCAATAAACATTTGTTGAGCTCATGAATAAATAATGGAATGCATGAATAGATAGTTAAACCAATCTGCCTGGTTTAAATATCAGGTTTATCTTAATTTGGTTGCCTAGCAATCTAAATGTGTGTCTAAAATACTTACATTTTTCCTGCCAGATACATAATGTCTATTTCACAGATGGCTCCCCATGGATGGTCCTTTACAATATGGTAGTTCATAAACATCTCCAGAGGTACCATGATTGGAGGTGGCCCCAGTCTGATCACCTGAAACATGAGAGCGTTGCTTCCTTCCTAGAGCAGAAGCTGGCAAAGTATGTTCCTACTAGACTAACAGGTGTTAACCAAAAAACCATGGACAAGTAAGTGTTAGAAAAGCAAAGCTAGTCAAATTGCTTAACTTCAGAAATCGTGAGAGATTTTAATGTGCTAAAATGCATTGAGAATCACCAAGTGGAAGAAGATAGTCCACAGAATTTAGCAAATTCATTTGACCACAGAAACACTTTTTTCTTCAAAGCAATCTTATGGGACTATGAACCTGAGAAATGCACACTGGAAAATATTGTTATAGAGAAAGATGAATGCATCAAAATGGGAGGGAATGCTGTAATCTTATCAACACAAACCGGTTGTGCCAAAAAAGAGAAACTCAGGAGGTCTACTCTTGTCGGGAGTGGATCTCTGGTTTCAAGCACAGCTGAGTTCTGGAGCAGAAACACAGTGATTAAGATTCAGTTCCTTTCATGTCTGCACATCTCCAACCACCATGTGGGCACTCCCAAGCTTCACAGGGTGGCACTAGCTGCTCTAGAGCCACATCCTTCTTCCAGGTTCAAGACCAGGGAAATGAGTGCCTCCTCTCACTTCCATAAGCAAAAACCCCAAGATGTCTCTGGTTGAGCCCAATTAGCTTGGTTTATGTGTGCCCACTTCCCCACCCCCAACCCAATCATTGTGGCCGGAGGACCAAAATTCTCTGAGTGGCAAGGCCGAGTCAAGCATCCTACCATTGAGATTCAGCATAGAATGAATATTTCCCAAAGCACAGGGGGAATTTGGGAGTACTTTTACTAGAAGGGAAAAATGAATGTTGGGAGGCTGAACTGACAAGTCCCCAGTACAAGGATTAATTCTCTTAGATTTCTAAGATGTAAGTATCTTTCTGACTGGTTGGGGTAATGTCCCCTCACATTAACAGTTTGATTAAAAAATCCTCATGTAACACAGAATCTGAGGAAGAGGCAAAGTCTTCAGAACTTGATACTTGCAATTTGTTGCTCTTTGTCATTTCTGTGACTAGAGTCTTATCAAAAAGGATAGCAGCGGGATCCCTGGGTGGCACAGCGGTTTGGCGCCTGCCTTTGGCCCAGGGCGTGATCCTGGAGACCCGGGATCGAATCCCACATCAGGCTCCCAGTGCATGGAGCCTGCTTCTCCCTCTGCCTGTGTCTCTGCCTCTCTCTCTCTCTCTGTGACTATCATAAATAAATAAAAAAAATTTTTTAAAAAAAATTTAAAAAAAGGATAGCAGCATGCCATCGACCTCATATTTTTCTTCTAAATGTTAGGCCTTATTTCCCAAAACAAAAGAATAATCAGTCTCAGAAAGCCAAATATATACCCATTTCCTTCTTGACAAATCCCAAGCCTAAGGGTCCCAGTCCTGTAATCTACCATGAAGAGTGTCTGATTTCACCACAGTGATTTCCCTGTCATTTACTATTATACATTTTAGCACTGCGTTGTGAAAACTATTCAGAATAACAGGTAATCGTATTCTCTCTCTCTTTTTTTTTTAAAGATTTATTTATTTAAGAGAGAGAGATAACAGGGGGAAGGGCAGAGGTAGAGGGAGAGAGAGAATCTCCATCAAAGTCCCCGACACAGGGCTCAATCTTACAAGTCTAAGACCATGATCTGAGCCAAAATAAAGAGCTGACTGCTCAACCAACTGAGCCACCAGGTGCCCCAGGTTATCCTGTTCTTAACCTGCATAAAAGATAAACCTCCATCCGCCATAATAGGAAGCCTCTGAATCAGTGCTTTCAGAGTGGCCACCAGCCACATGCAGCTGTGAAGTACTTGAAATGTGGCCAGGAGGATTGAGAAATGCTCTAGGTGTAAGACACACAAGAGATTTCAAAGACTGAGTACAGAGAACGTAAAAATGTCTCATTAATAATTTGGAAATTGATTACATGTTGAAATGATATTATTTGGGATACATTGGGTTAAACAAAAGATACTATTAAAATATGTCAAATATATCAATTTCACCTGTTTCTTTTTACTTTTTAAAAATATGGCTACTAGAAAAGTTAAATTACATACATAGGCTTCATTTTATTTCTATTGGCTAGCACTGATCTAGGTCACCTCTATGCATGGCAAATAAATAATAGTATGAGTACTTTACAGATATGGTGGCAAATACCAGAAGAAATGGTTGAAACAGTCACATATGAGTGCCTCTAGAAGCAAGGATGACAATTTTTTTGTTAAGCCTTTTCGGTACAATCTATATTATCTTTAACTATGTTCATTCATCACTAATTTTTTAAAATTTAGGAGACAGCAAAGTAATAATTAATCATTCGAGGGAGACTTCATTGAGATGTTTTAGAGATGGAGTTATTTCCAATTGCTGCGGCGGCTGCTGCTGCTGCTGCTGCTTCTTTTTTTTTTTTCAATTTAGTGTCTGTGCTTCTTATCCAGGAGGATGCTTCAGAACTACCTGTGGAGTTTAGTAAAAATGTTTAAGCCCCAGAACCAGCCTAGATGTGTTAAGCATGTTATTTTTTCCCCAAAGACTCATAGAGATTCTGTCTCTCACATCTAGCTAAGAATTTCAGGTCATAGGATTTCTGGTGTAGAACTCTGGGACCTCATGGCAAGTGTTATAAGAACCAAACGATTTATTGAGAAAAATCTTGGACCAACTATAGATATCCTATAGGTATCCAATAGGTAAGACATTCACTTTCCCTTGGAACAGGTGCCATCTTTTTTTTTTAAGATTTTATTTATTTATTCGTGAGAGACACAGAGAGAGAAGCAGAGACATAGGCACATAGGCAGAGGGAGAAGCAGGCTCCATGTAGGGAGCCCAATTCAGGACTCGATCCTGGGACGCCAGGGTCACAACCTGAGCCAAAGGCAGATGCTCAAGCACTGAGCCACCCAGGTGTCCCCAGGCACCATCTTAATATCAGGCATATCCATATTAACTACTGAGCTCTGCCCATGAGAACATGTGACTATCATACATTTTATGGCATAGTACTTGCTGTTTCCACAGAACAACTACAAAGCAAGTCTTTGTCAGGTTGTTACCTCAAATGTACCATCACTCAGCATGTATCTAAGTCCCAGTTCAGGGAAATATTTATGGAAGATTGCCTGAGGGATACAGAATCTGGCCCTTTCTCTAAACCAGTGCTTCTCAGAATATAGTCCAGAGGCCATCTGCATTGGAAGTAGCTGGGGTTCCCATACAAAATACAGATTCTCTCCTTCCAGGCCACAGGCAGGGATGCATTTTCCTGTCACCTTTAGAAATTTAACATGACCAGGTGACTTGCTTTGACAATGAAATGGGCTCTGGAAGTAACATGCCTGTCTCCATTTGCTTTAGAAGCAAATATGCAGTTTGTCCCAATATATTATCTGCCTTGGCAATCATGGAAGCACAAAGATGGAGTCTCCCTTAGCCTGGATCCCTGGTGCACAAGCCATAGAGCAGAGACACCCCTATCCCGAGGCCCCCACTAGCTGGCCCACAACAGTTATGCAGGATGAGCAAGAAATACATCCTTGTTGTTTTAAGCCCCCAAGATATTGGAGCTGTTTGTTTCTGCAACATAACCTGGCTTATCCTCATATATAATGGAAGCAGGAAGGCCTGACAACTTTGACTTTCAACAAACTGTTGGGTGAATCTTATGCATGGTGAAATTTAAGAACTACGGCATGGGTGTGCATGGGTGTGCTCGGCTTAGACGAGGGCAAGAGAGAACTGCCTATCTAGGATACATGTTTGGCTTCCTTAGAAATGCTTTTGCTGCTTGATGCTGTGCCATTGGCCTTCAGAAGGGTACAAGTATAAGGAAAACCCCAACTAATTGATTGCATTTCTTAAGGAAGTTATCAAAGACCTTTGTCCCTCAGTGATTGGATCCTCTTGCTGAGGATCCAGAGGAGAAATTCTCTCTGGTGTCATTACCAAGTACAGTTTGGCTTCTCCTGAGTCATTAATGTGTCGCTAATCTAATGGCTACTGGGAAGTATGGCATTAATCCTACAAGGAACCTCCAAGCCAAATGCGTGGCCCTTGCCAGCCCTCATAGCATTCACTTGTGGGTCAATCTCATGCCCTTGTTTATTCTTTGGAACTGATCTCCCCCTTCCCCTACCCCCTTCCCACCAATTTTTCTGACTCACTTTTATTTTATTTTGAATTATGTATTTTTGCAAGCTGCCTTAATTCTTTTCAGGAGAAAGGTAGCACGTGAATAGAAATATATGACATGCAAGTGTGTATGCATAAATAACAGGCCCTTGTTTCCAGAGCTACAATAATGAACCTCAACTTGCTTTTTAATGATGCAAGGAAAAGAGGAAAGGAAAAATAAGGAAGAGAATGAGAGGGGGTTGGGAGGGATATAATGCCATGAATACTCCACAGTATTCGAATTCTGGCTCCTAGTTAATAGGCAGCAGAGTAAGGCAACTTTATCTTCAAGATAAATGTTATAAATTGCGTGTAATGAAATAAGATCTTATTTTCCCACCTTTTGGTTTCTTATTTTTAAGATATACAGTCCTGTGTCAACCAAAATATCTAGACTTATAGCACACAATTCTATTCAGCTTGTAGAACAAATTCACTGGCACAGTCGATTTTTATTTTAATTATTTGTATAGAGTGGGAAAGAATGGCCTGATTTATTACTGAGTTGGACTCCAATGGCAATATTATTATAGTTGCAACAGATGAATAAACCAATATATTTCTTAAAGCCATAAAACAACCAGCTACATGTCAGAGAAAATTGTTCTCCAAAACAACTGCAAAAAAATAAAATAAAATAAAAAAATCAAGGGGAAAGTGGCCTTCTTAGCCTCCCAAAGCCATTCCAAAGAAAACAGGACTCCCACAGACCAAGGAAAACTCATTTCAACAAACTTACTTTCCATCTACCCACTGAAATTAAAAGTTCACTGATATAATTTATAATATTGTCTCTGGCACTGATGTGTTTATTCCATTCGAATGTGCTTTAAAAAAAAAAATCAGTAGCCACAGAAGATCATTGTTCTCCCATAACCCAAAGTTTGACATGCTGATACAGCCTTCGGCAGCAAGCTGCAGGATTAAGTTGATCAAAACTCTGTGCTATGATGGCATTTTAATGCCTGATCAGAACAGAACTGTTCTTTGCAATTTGCTTTGAAGGGGGAATGAGGAGGGAGGGGGCAGAAATGGGAAGAGGGTTTTTACATCCCATCTTCACTTATCTACAGCAAGCATGCCATCCTTGCATGGGCTGAGGACAATGAGAAGCAACTGCAGAGGGTGAGTTGAAGTCAAGTCCGGCTCCGGAATGCATCCCCTGCAAGCCTCTGCTGGATTAGGTGAACTCAGCCTGTGCTTATTGTCAGGCCATGGGGTAACCAGGATTCCTCGATTTTTTGTTGTCCACTGAGATGCTGATGTTAATTCTCTGGTGTGTTTTTCCACTTGTATCTATTTCAAGGAATGCCACACAACTCAAAAACATGTAGAACCATCCTGCATGTGTTTCCAGAAATGTGTAGTGGTTAAGATCTTAGATTCTAGAATCAGAAAAATTTGAATGGACAACTGGTTCCACTTGTATCTTGCAGTGTGTCCCTACACAGGTACCCTGAGTTCTTTGAGCCATGGCTTTCCTCATGTGCTAAGTAGGGACATTCAAACCTACCTCATACCATCACCATCGTTGAGGGGATCAAATACAATGTACTTTGCACAGTGCCTGGTTCACGCTGACACAGCAGAAGCTCCTGGGGGTTATTTCCTATAAATACAAAAGTTTTTAACTGTCACCTGCCATTGCTAATCCAATGGCCAGTTCCAAATGGTCTCATCAGGTCTGGATCTTGGTTATAAGAGAATTCTCTGCAGATACCCATAGTTTCTTAGAATCCTATTTGGAAGTATGTCTTTAAAAGTGAGCACAACCATGTATCTTAATTCAGAGACAATAGAACACTCTGAAAAGAAACATGGAATGTAAATGCTCTAGGCCTAGAAATACAAGTGTGCCCCAAGGACTCCCAGAGCTAGCAAAACATCAAGGCTTTTTCTCTTCTGGGCAGCCAATCTTAACATTTACTTTTTAAAACAACTACCACCATTAGTAACATTTATAAGGCACTTACTGTGTGCCAGGCACCGTACTAAAGCTTTTCTGTGAGGCAGCTCACCTAACCATCAGAACAATCCCATTCAGCCGTTACTAGGTGCGTCCCCTTTCTACAGATGAAGAAACTGGCTCAGAGAAGTCACACAACCTGCCTGAACTAGGAGGTGACAGCAAGAATTGAAAGCTAAGTCAGCCTAATTCCATGGCCCAAAGTTTTAAGCAGTCGTTAGGGAAAACCTAAGATGGGGGTCCCCACATTCTGTTCCTTGCCGCTCGTAACACTGGTGGGGAGTTAATGCAGCACCTCTCACTACTCAGGGTGGCATAATTCCACTTTTAAGGAGCCCATTCCAAAAGCACTATCATTATGAGAAGGAATGACTCCAAGGGTGGGGACTTCTGGCTTTGGAGAAACACATGGTCTTCTCTATCACCAAGAATTCAACACACATGGTTCAGGCACTGCAGTGACAGACCGTTATTAAAAAGCTGGTCTCTGCTCTCCAGGAGTTCCCATTTCAAAACAAACACACAAATGAAAAAGTCCCCCATTTACAAATGCCCCCTGACGTCGAGGGAAACGTAGCACCAGGATCCAAGTGAAGAAGACCCTTTTTTTTCCTGAATGCTAATCCTCCCTTGGCATGAGTAATTAATTTTCTACCTAGAAAACCTCTATTCTATCCAGATTGAAGACCCCATCTCTAGCTCAAACTAGACAAGAGCGAAAGGATAAACAAAAGATCAAAAAATATATGATTTAAACCTCTCTCCACTGTGAAAGAACATTCATGTTTATTTATTCCTTATTCAAAAAAAAAAACAGGATTTCATTTCTAACTCTAAAAGAATTCATAGTTTCTGTAGGCCATTGTTCTGATTTGGAGCAATTCATCACAGAGCGATAACATGCTGATGATGTGTTACACTAATACATCCTTACATTGGTAATGCTCTAATAATCTGGCAGGCTCCTAAATCACCAGAGAGCTGTCACTCCCGTGATGTGTTACTCAGAGATACGGCTCTGATCGGAGAAAGGCATCCAGGAACTCAACAATGGAAGAGTTATATTTTTTGACTTCAGAATTTCTTGACTATAAATAATAACCTCTTTCATAAAGAATAGAAAACTCAGCCTGAAATCAAGAGAAGCAACAAAATTTCTTATATTTTTTAAATAAGCCAGAGATACAAAGATAAGCATACCTATTAGTGGCAGCCTTGGCTGTGTGGCAGAGGAGGTCACTGATAAGAAAATGATTCCTGAAGTATCAATGGGGTTGCTCAATTCGTTTCTGAAAGGTAATAAGTTAGGTGCTTACGGACCCATCTATCACGGAGGTGGATTTCATCAATGCCCTAAAATAAACAGCGTTAAAACCTGAGTCGAGAGAAAAATGACAGAGTGGGGAGAGAGGTACCCTTCTTCAACACCGTTGGTTGGAGAGTAAATTGATATAACCTTTCAGAGGGCAATTTGGCGATATTTATCAGAATTTAAAGCATGCATACTTTGGCCCCAGCAATTTCATTTCTAAAAAGTCTATCCTGCAGACATTCACACACCCACAGAAGAATATTTATGCATAAGAACATGTCCTGCAGCAACTGTTGAAATTGGGGGAAAAGAAAAAAACAAACAACCTAAATATGCATCAATAGCAGAGTGCTTACATGCATCAGTGTGTATTCGCTCTATGAAGTTTATGTGCCCATTAAAAAGTATGATGTGGATCAATGGCTTTGGAAGTGCTGCAAGGAACTGCAGAGCTGTGCTTGTCAATTTTCTGTGTGCTCCAGAATCGCTTGGGGAGCTAAGGAAATACACGGAGGCTCCAGGCTTACTAAGCTAGAATAGGGCCTGGACCTCTGTATTTTCATCAAGTCTTCTAGGTAAGACATCAAAGAATCAGGATCCCCACCCTAGCCTCATCTAGAGAAGCTTCACTCTGTGCCTGCATGTGTGCACACGTGTGTGTGTGTGTGTGTGTGTGTTTGTGTTTCTTTACTTAGGACTTTACAAAATACTTTTTTAATGGGGTTGCACTGCCTTAAACTACTTTGAGAACAATTGGCACTGAAAGGTAGCTAACATGATTGAGTTCTTATACTGTGCTTTATGGTCATTCTCATTTAGTTCTTGTAGCAATGCAATGAAGGGGGTCATTATTATTCTTAACTTGGAAAATTAATAAATAGCGCAAAGAAGGTAAGCAAATTCCTCAAGATCAACAGAATCTAGTGATTCTGGAGTTGTGATGTGAACCTAGGCAGCATGAATTTTGGGCCTGAACACTGCTTTCTGACTCCAATGTGTGTGTAAACCCATGTATCTGTTGACTTGGAAACAGGTCCACAATACATCAGGCTTTCAAAAGCAGGTTAATAAACAGCATGTGCAACTAAATACTATTTTATTATATATTCATAGAAAGGAACGGATGTCTTATACTCATGTATTAGGGGGAAAAACCGAAGCTATATCCAAAATGAGGAAAATGAGAAGGATGGATAAGCCGGCGAGAGAGTATGTCCTAAAGATTCTTAATTTGGTATAGTCTATTGTCCCAGGCATTATTACTCGAGGTATTACTACCTCAAGGTCTACATGGGAGGGTTGCCCTTTGGGAGCCTCTATGTGCCAAAGCCATTTGTGAATGACCAGCTTACATTTTCAAGACTGAGATGTGTTGAGTGCTAAGGTACCATTAAGGAGGGGATACCATGTAAGCTCCATGCAGTCAAGGATGCCACTGTCTGGCTTCTTCCGTGTCCTCAGAACCTACCCAATGGTGGGCACATAATACATGAACCATAGATAGCTATTGAAATGAATAAGTGAGCACTGTAAATATAGAATGGGTTTTTTGAAGAATATAGGGTGGGCTGTTTAGGTTTGGTTTGTTTTTGGTTTTTTTCATGCTAAGACTTTTTGGAGCAGTTTTAGATTCACAGCAAAATTTGGAATAAGGTACAGATACTTCCCATATGCCTTCCACCCCCACATAGGCAGAGCCTCCCCAATTCACAACATATCCACCAGGCCACTCTTCTTGTTGTGCATTCAAGGTTTGGACAAATGTATAATGACATGTAGCCACTATCATAGCATCATATAAGTAATTTCACTGCCCTAAAGAATCCTCTATATTCAGATTATTCATCCCTCCCTACTTCCTAGCCCCTGGCAACCACTGATCTTTCTCCTTTTTCCACAGTTTATACTATCTCCATATCTTTTCTAGGATGTCACATAGTTGGAATCATACAGTAGATGTCCTTTTCGGATTAGCTTCTTTCACTTAACATGCATTTAACTTTCCTCCGTATCTCTTCATGATTTGATAGCTTATTGCTTTTTAGCACTGAAAAATACTCCATTATCTGGATGTACCATACACAGTTCATCCATTCACCTACTGAAAGACATCTTGGTTGCTTCCAAGTTTTGGCAATTATGAATAATGCTGTTATAAACACCCGTGTGTAGGTTTTCATGTGAACTTAAGTTTTTAACTCCTTTGGGTACATACCAAGAAGCATCATTGCTAGACTGTATGTTAAGAGTATCTTAAATTTTGAAAAAGAACACCAAACTGTCTTCCAAAGTGACTGCACCATTTTGCATTCTCAGCAGCAATGAATGAGGGTTCCTGTTTCTCCACATGCCCAATAGCACTTGGTGTTGAGGATGTTCTGGATTTTGACCATTTTGATAGGTGCGTAGTGGTATCTCATTATTGTTTTAATTTGCATTTCCCTGATGACATACAATGTGAAGCATCTTTTCATTTACTCATTTGCCATCTGTCTATCTTCTTTGGTGAGGTGTCTTTCAGGGTCTTCTGCCCATTTTTTAGTTGAGTTCTTTGTTTTCTTCTTGTTGAGTTTTAAGAGTTCTCTGTGCATTTTGGATAACAGTCCTTTATCAGATGTGTCTTTTGCAAATATTTTTTCCCAGTCTGTGGCTTGTCTTTTTATTCATTTGACAGTATCTTTTGCACAGCAGTTGGCAAAATTTTTCAATCACAGCTTCAACATAGGCATGATTAAAGTGTCCTTGTCTTTGTTTAAATCATCTAATCTCGATAAATCAACCTAATGGTTATTTTTAGAATCTACAGGTAAAATGAAATAGAACTCACTCCAGAACCACGGGAGAGGTAACAGAAGAGGTGGCAAATGGTTCTCCTATCTTCATGGAGCTTACAGATTCTCACTGGAATGAAGAGACACACATTTAAAAAGAATCAGAAATCATACACAAGTTTGTAAATCCCATGTTAGCATACATGGTGTAGACTGAATTAAAGGAAGAGGAAAAAGTTCAGCAGAGTCTGAAGTGGCAAAACAAAACAAAACCCCAAACAAACGAACAAAAAAGCACAGGGTTTTAATTGCTCTTTAAAAATAATTTGCATTGGCTAAGAACATAAGCAGAATTTCCATCTAGAATATCTGGATCTGTGGCTCTCAACCACAGAGTTGTCACATACTATTGAACCATCAGCCTGGCACAGGGGCATGGCCAAATTTTGCTCAATGTGACATTTTCTTTGAATGGGTGCACAATTGAAAATACATCCCGTTGCAGCTGTATCTGCCTGATGGACAGTTTAGTTGAACAGACAGGAAGACATAAAACATGGTCCAACCTGCTGTGAACAGGATTAAAGTGTGAGGTCAAATGGGCAAGGGCTTTTGATTATTTAAGAGAGTGCAGTCAAGGCAGTAAACAATCTACTCTACTCAAGTAGCGGACTGGTGCGAAAGGGTGACCACTAACTGCTTTGTAAACACTGGGAGACATTGTTCCGCTGTGGTAACGATTGCATTGTAATTATTCCTAATTTGTTTAAATGTTGTTTCTAGTCTCCTAAACACTCTGAGAGGTCTGCCAAAATTCTGATATTCAAAAGTGTGCCATGAATCCACAAAGTCTGGGAACCACTGATTTCCATCCTCCCTCGCTACCATGTTTTGCCTCGTATGATAGTTTTGCCCTTAGGACACAGTATTTTAATAATACTAAGCAAAAGCACTTTGGAATTTTGTGGTTACCTGCAACTATTTAAGATGAGAAGATATTTTTTAAAAGTAACTTTTTATTTTGAAATAATTTAAAATTCCACATGAGGTCACAAAAATAGGAGAGTGTTCCCATGTACCCTTCACCCAGTTTCCCCCAATGATTATATTTTATAAATAACCATAGTATGCTGTCAGAACCAGAAAACTGGGGGCCCCTGGGTGGGTCAGTGGCTGAGTGTCTGCGTTCAGCTCAGATCATGATCCCGGGGTCCTGGGATCGAGTTCCATATCAGGCTCCCTGTTGGAGAGCCTGTGTCTCCCTCTGGCTGTGTTTCTGCCTCTCTCTGTGTGTCTCTCATGAATAAATAAATCTTTATTTTAAAAAAAAGAAGTCCCCAGGGGCATGTGGCTAGGCTTACTGACATGTGCTATAAGCACAAAATCTGCACCAAATTTCAAAGATTTATTACCAAAACATATATATATTATATATATATATAATAATCAGAAAGTATCTCAATAATTTTTATATTGTGTTCATGTTGAAATGAAAATATTTTGGACATGTTGAGTTCAATGAAACATATTTCTTTAATTAACTTAATTTCTCCTTTTCTTTTTAAATGTCTACTGGGAAATTTAAAATGATACACTGTGGCTCACATTATATTTATTGGACAGTGCTGTGCTAGGGGGTCAGGAATCACTTCCCAGGGAAAACATTCTTTAAACCAAAATGTGTGGGATAAGAATAAGTTATCGGCAAACAGAGGGAAGGACCGACATTTGGGAAGGCTCAGGGTGGAGAATGGAGAGGCAAACAAGAGCCCAAAATGCAGTGTCTTCCAGGTTAGGTTGAGAGGGTAGGTTTCAGTGAAACCTTTAATCTGAGGGCAAGATAACCATTGAAGGATTTTACCCAGGGGAGTGACATGATGGATTTTCAGCAAATAGGATCCCTTTGGTCAATCAGGAGCAAGAGTGGAGTAGGGAAGACAAGTTAGGGGTTGTTGAAGTATTTCTGGGCTGAATATTTTCCCTCCACCCTTCCTCAATTCCTCACTTCCACCCTGATGCAAACCGTTCAAGCAGGTTGGGCATCAAGGTGGGCTCAGAGCATACTTGTTAAGTTTATTTTTAAAAAAATCTTGTCTCTGTAGCTCAATTTCCAAGCTTAAGTAATTAGAGTTAAGGTCATTCCTGGATGTACTGGATGAAATTCAAAGCTAATTACAGATTCTGTTTTCCTTGGCCCTGCGTATATCAAAGTGAAGTAATCTCAGAAGGACAATTAAATCAATTTTTGTTGCAGTCCAATTTTTCAATCCTCCATTTACCTCAGAGATCAGAACAGAAGCATTGAGTGTACTTTCCAATCCTGTCCATCGGTTCCAGCCACTGGCCAGTTGAGTGATAAGTGAGGGATCTGCTGTCAGCCAATCAGATAGACCAGACGGGGACATGGAGGCGGGGAAAGAACCGGAGCAATACAACTCTGTCAATGTCCCAACATTGGCCATTGTTAGTGACATCTTTGGGGGCTGATTTTAACCACCAAGTCCTCAAGTATATTTTTCTCTAGGTTGACTTTGTTGCTGTTGTTTATTCTTATTGTTTTCTTATCCCTGTTGTTTGGACTCATGTTTTATTCCTCTCTTTTTCATTAGTTTCTGTCTTGAGATCATCTTGGGAACATTTTGTAGATGGAAACTGAGGTTTGGAATTAGGTATATTATTTGTCTACTGGGATCCTATGGAATGAAAAAGGAAAACAGCTTGTCTTTTAAAAAGTAATTAGGGCAGGCCGGGTGGCTCAGCGGTTTAGCCCCGCCTTCAGCCCAGGGCCTGATCCTGGAGACCTGGGATCGAGTCCCATGTCAGGAGCCTGCTTCTCCTTCTGCCTGTGTCTCTGCCTCTCTCTGTGTGTCTCTCATAAATAAATAAAATCTTTTTTAATAAAAAATAATAAAAAAGTAATTAGGGACGCCTGGATGGCTCAGTCCTTTAAGCAACCTACTCTTGATTTTGGCTCAGGCCATGATCTCAGGGTCGTGAAATTGAGCTGAGCTTGAGCTCCATGTTGGGGATGGAGCCTGCTTAAGATTCTCTCCCTCTGCCCCTCCCCTGGCACTCCACACACTGTGCTTACTCTTTAAAAAAAAAAAAGGCAATTCACCTAGAAAGATAATGCAAATAGTATATTCAATAGTATAGACAACACAACTAGCAAAGAAGAAGGTAAATCAAAGAGCACAAATCAGCAGTCACCCAGCCACATCAAGCTTGCAGATAGTTTGGTTTAACCCCAGTGACAACTATAAAATATTTTCATTAGCTGCCAGTATTTAAAAATTAGGAACTTGGGCACTTGGGTGGCTCAGTGGTTGAGCATCTGCCTTTGGCTCAGGTCGTGATGCAGGGGTCCTGGGATCGAGTCCCACATTGGGCTCCTCACTGCCTATGTCTCTTCCTCTCTCTCCGAGTCTCTCATGAATAAATAATTTTAAAAAAAAAATAGAATAAAAATTAGGAACTTTTACTTCAAAATCTACATTTCAAAATCTACATCTCTTGAAAATAAGAAGTGTTTGCCACACTGGACCTCATAGCAGGGGTGACTTGCTAACAGTTGTCCCTGTAGCTCCAGTTCCCCATAGTCTCCACCCTGCCCTGCTGCTTTACATCCAGCCTCCCTCACTCATTTGTGTTATCTGTAGGCTCCAGGAGATAGTTGAGTTAGCAACCTTACCATGAATGCAGAGAAAAAAGCACGAAGGATATGCCCCATACTTTAAGAGTGATTGCTCTATGAAGAGTCATAGATTTGGAAGACACTGTCTGCTTTCCCATTCACATCCATATTTTTGAGTTTTGAGGTTTTAGAACAAGAACATATTCATATTTTATTAACATAACATTATAAAATGATGTTTATTAAGAAATTGTAATTACAGGTGTGCCTGGGTGGCACAGTTGGTTAGGGATCCGACTCTTGGTTTTGGCTCAGGGCACGATCTCAGGTCTTAGGATCAAGCCCAGGATCAGGCTCCATGTTGGTTGTGGAGTCTGCTTGGGATTGTCTCTCTCCTTCTCCCTTTACTCCTCTCACTCATGCTCTCTCTCTCTCTTTTCAAAGATTTTATTTATTTATTCATGAGACACACAAAGAAAGGCAGAGACACAGGCAGAGGGAGAAGCAGACTCCCCATGGGGGAGGCCCCGATGCAGAACTCGATCCCAGGGCCCTGGGATCATGCCCTGAGCCAAAGGCAGATGCTCAACCATTGAACCACCCAGATGCCCCAATAAATAAAATATTTTTTAAAAAGAAATTATAATTTAAAAAATAAAATAAAATAGAGTATCCTAAAAAAAAAGAAATTATAATTACAAATACATTATGCTGCAATCTTAACTCTGTCCATTACTTGGCGTTTAGCATAACAGATGCTGCATGGGAATAGTCAACATATTTTCTGTGAATAGGTTCCCTGAAAAGTATAATGGCCAAGTGGCCAAATTAGAAGGTCAAACAAGACTAGAATATATGAAACCTTGGACAGAATAGATCATATTGAAAGAAAAAAAATCAGCCTTACACCAGTCAATTAAACAAAAGTCTAATTACTCTATTAGTCTATTAGCAAAAGTAGTTTTGCTTTTACTAATACAAAAAATAAGCTGGACTGGGATTCATATCTATTTAAGATGGGACCATGTGGGCTAGTTGTGCTCTTTCCCACCCCATAGAGAGGCATGAAAACATATGACTATCAACTGAGCAGACCCCAAAAAACCTCATTCTTCTCAATCCTCCCCATGCTGTAGTAGAAGAGTATGTTCAAAATTAATTAATACTATTTAAGCTGATCGACCAGCCACCACTGATGGTGCTTATTTGTTTGCTCTCCTTTGCTTATTCGCTACAAGATAACTTTGCCCCACATGTCATAAAAGAATTCTGTAATCAAATTTCATTTTTAATTGTCTGTAAAAATCTGAAATAAGAGACTCACTGGCATGTTTCAAAATTCTACAGAAAGCAGTGACAGTAAATGCAACAGTCATCTGAAATACAGAAAATAAAAAGAAATCATACTTCCTCTCACTCACTGATTTGTAAAAGAGGTAATGTATAAATTATAATTTTTGAATCAATGAGGAACTGCAATCATTTACCCATACTTTTAATTTGTGGCTATGTAGACAAGCCAGCTTTACTTAAAAGATTTTTAAAAGCATTCCCTTCATCTTAAAAGAAGTTTGGATGAGATGAATCTGTTAGTCCTCCCAGCTCCGGGATCCTATGTTTTATGACAGTAAATTCACTCAAACAGCTGTTGTTTTTTAAATAACTAATTAGCACTACCATAGCTGGCTACTAAAGTTAATTGGGGAAAAAAAACAGCAATGAATTATTTCAATGCATGTGATGATTTTTTATAATGTATTATCTATAAATTTTGATGCAATTGTTTTATTATAAAAATAATGACAATATTCATTAAGTGTTAAGTGTTTTTATTTGCCAGACACTTGGGTGGTGGTCTCAATCTTGACATCAATCTTTATTTAGGTAGATGCTATAACTTCCCCCATTTTATATGCCAGAATACTAAGGCTCAAAGTGTTGAATGATGTTCCCAAGGTTACAAAGATAAGAAATGATGGAGCTGGGATTCGAATCCAGATTGATCTTATGCCAAAACTTTTGCTCTTATTCATTACACCATGTAGTCTCCAGACTCCAGGATAAGGTTTTTTATTGAGACGAACCAATTTGAATCTGTCCCTTTGATTGATCAGTTCACTGGCAGACCAACTGGTCTCTATAACAAGACTCCAATCGAGTAATAGGAGCCAATTTTTCCCATCATTGTGCGTTTTGAATATTTTAATATGTATTTCTATTTCCCTGTAGTTATAATATAATGCTCATGTAAAAGGAATCAAAGATCTATAATTATTTTCAAATCTCAAACACAATCCATACTTTTAAGAGGAGGCTTATAAATATGCATCTGAGGCCTCCCACTCACTCCCCATACATTGCTTTATTACTCAACTGTTTGCATGGTTCCTTTGACAGAGTATGTCACTTTCATACCTAATAGCTAAATAGGATTGATATGATACCAAACAAATGCCTTTCTGTTCGGGAGAATTTATACTTGAGAAAACATGTTTCCCCTAGGAAGCTCCATTTATCCATCAGAATGAATCATGGGGATGGGTTACAAGGCAGCCCCCAAAGAGACAATTTGCTCTTCTGCTTTGATTGGTTGAACTTTTGGCTCTGAAAATATACCTACAAATGAAGCATGTAGATTATCTTCCCAAAGTCTTCTTCATTTTGTTCATTTCAGTGGCAGAAGAGTAAGGCAGTGTTTAGACCCAAAGTATTTTCCAAATGGAACATGCAAGTTGGATTTTAAACATTTACCAAGAAGGCATACTTTGAGTCCAGTCATATTATTTTAAACAGAAACACTGTTTGGCCAGAAATTACTTCGGGACAGAGCTGATTCCAACATTCACTGTGGCTACAAAAAGGATTCTATTTTGGCCAGCAAATACTTCCAAAAAAACATTTCTAGCCATCCATGGGAAAGGAGTGAGTGCCCCCTGGTGAAAATGTGGGAAACGTTTCCATATGTTATTTTTGGCTGGCAAGAAGGTGCAGATGTCTTCACAATAAAAATATACTTGCTATGAGTGCTCGTCTCCTTGAGAAGAGTTGGCACCATTTGGCGCGCTGGATCTACAGTGTGGCAAAGACGCGTAAAGGGGGGAGGAAAACCAAAACAATCACCAAGACACAGTTAAGAGGGCGAGCACTGATGTTATATAAGCAGGGATCATGGGTGACTCTTTGTTTTATTTTTTATACCTCTGTTGGATTGTCTCTTTCTGCGCCCTCCAAACCCATTCTCCACCCTTCTTCACCTTGCTTGATTGTAGGAGGTGGACTTTTAGGGACCATGTGAACACCTTTCCTTGCCCTCTGGCTTCTAATTGGATTCAATCAAGGGAAGGCACCAGCAGGGAATCTGAGGGTAGGAGGAGTAACATTGGAGTATTTATTTCCAGGACTTGCTCCTTTCCAGTACAGGTTGGAAGGTGATTATATCTCTCAATCTATAATCATAGATGTGTTGGACAGCTGTCTCCTCTACCTATAGCTCTCTAGGTCTAGTGAATTCTCCCATCCAAAGCCCCTTCAAAACTCCTTTCTGTTACCGGCCTAGGAGCTTCAACATTCTTTGTTGAGGTTCCTTAATCCTGCCCACACTTTTGTAAGAAGTTCATGCAGCAAACACACCCTCTGAGCCTCTGCAAGCGTGCCACCTCTCCCACATGTATTCTAACTCATGCAGTACTTTCAAAGATAAGCATCTATCCCTGTACAACTCTAAGTTGAGTAGTCCAAACTTCAATTCCACCAGCAGTGATCACTTGGACTGTAGTTCAAGCAGAGGAATGACAACATGGGACCCTGTGTTCAGGGTCTCACTTCACTGTCCTGTGCCCCTGGAAGGTAGTCAGCCCTCTGCCACCCTTGTAACTCAAGCCACTGGCTTCAATGGCACCTACATTCTGAACAGGAGAACGAAAGGCTCTGTTTCCATTCAGCCTTCACCTGTCTACTCAGGAGGGAAGGAGACCAAGTTGTTCCATCAGGAGGAATGTAAAAGATTAAGAAAACAGCAGACTGGTTCTGTGGGTCTAGAGTTGGCAGGACTGGGCTCTCCGCAGACTGCAAGAACAGAAGGGCAGCCTGCTGGGTCAGCTTCCAGGGCATCCCGCCTAGAGGTCTGCTCTTGGCAAGACAGTGCTGAAGTAGTGAGACCTTGCCAGTTACACCTGTCCTCCAAACATCCGGACTCCCCTCATGAATCTTTTATGAAACTGTCACCCAAGATTTCGCCTACATACTTTTTGAGGCCATGAATGGCTATGATGAGGGAGCAGCATGGATTTAGTCAACTCAACTCCCAGATCTGCTCCGATCTTAACCACGAGGTGAGCAGCAAATTCTACTTAAGTCTTCCAGGACTGATCTTCCTCGACTGTCAAATGGACATGATGATACTTATAACTTGATATACTTATCAGGTGGTCTTAAGGGTAAATGACATCATGTACATGAGGGCCACAATCCCATGCACAGAGTTGACACTCAATGACTGTGGTTTTATGTCTTTCCTTTAACTTTTGGAGGTATCGTAGGGTTCCACTGCTCCCCCGAAATTCAGTAATGAGATCAGCATGAAGAAAACTGCTGAGATCTCACACAGAGATTGAATTGTTCTGCATCAAGGAAGTTCCTCCTTGCTTCCTTTCACATCTGCTCAGGGTTGATACACTAGGGGTAATAAAATTAATGATAAGAGCTAATTATTGAAGACTCATTACACAACCAGCACTGTGCTAAGACTTCTTAAAATTTCATGTTTATCAAAGATATAAAGGCACACATTGGAAGAGCCAAGAGTTGTACAAGTTTATGCAAAACTCAACAACTCCCTATTTTTTGCCCCACTTGTCTTCCCCAGAGGCCACCATTTTCAACTCTCTGAAGACATTATCTAGGGATTTACCTTCACATCTCTAAACAACATACTCAGGATCACATCTTTATTTTTCAGTTTTTGACATTACCTATTTCCCTTCTCCTCTGGATGATGACAGCTGAGCCTTTATTCACTTCCCCCCCCCCATACCACACACTTCCCAGTACAACTTCCATTCCCCCAACTTCCCAATAGAACTATTTTGTAATTTTGCTAGATCAATATGCACTGTTGACATTACGACTATGCAAAGGCTGTTCACAGCTGAGTCATGAGCAAACTAATAATTATGTTTCTTTCCTGTACAAATTTTAGTTTCCCTACAGATAACTGTCTTGTTTCCTTATTTGTTTTTTTTTTCTGTGAACTTACCACTAATTCAACTCCAAACTCTCTGTCTTTTGTCTAAATCTCTTTTCAAAATATTTAGATGATTGATATTCTATCAATTTGCATTCTTGCAGGAATCTTTCGTGGCAGTCCTCTGATATGTTCCCACCAGAATTGGTTTCCTTTTAGGCCTGGTGCACAGCTATTATCCTGGGATCCCCCTTCCACATCCTCCTGTGCACTCCCTTTGCCTCTCTTGTGTGTTGGACTTCCACCTCTTTCCTGAATCCCATGTCTTCCTCCTTACTGGTTTATTCCCTCCTTTGCAGGGAGCACACCTTCCAGCAGCTTCCTGAGAAAGGAAATGTGGGAGATAAAATTGTTTAAACATTGCTTACCAAAAAACATCTGTATTCCACTCTCATACTTGGTTAGTAGATTGGCTATGTGTAAAATTCCAAGTAGGAACAAAGTTTCTTCAAATTCTAAAGGCATTTTTCCATTGTCTTCCAACATCCAGTATGACTGCTAAGAAGCTTGAAACCATTCTGATTCTTGATGTGTTCTCTCTCTCTCTCTCTCTTTCTCTGTCTCTCTCTCTCTCTTTCTCCCCTGGTGTTCTAAGACAGGCAGGTCTGGTGTAGGTCTATTTCCAAACCACTGTGCTGATAACTCAGTGGCTCTTATCTGAGAATTCACTCTTGACTTCTAAGAAATGTTCTTCAATTAAACAAACCCTCAATGTTCTCTTCCTGGAACCCCATTGTTCATATATATTTCCTGGACTGGTTCTGTAAATTTTTTTTACTCTCTATCATCTTTTCACTCTACCTTCCAGGAGATTTTCTTGGATTTTCCTCAGCATCATCTTCAAGCTCTCCTATTGATTTTCTCTTTCTGCTCTCATTTTTAATTATCAAGGGTTCCATTTTGTTTTCTAAATGCTCCTTTTTTAAAGCATCCTGTTCTTCATTTATGTATACAGTAATAAAAGGATGCTTTTCTTGGTTTCTTTTCCCTACATGGTTTCCATTTTTTTAACCAGATGGTTTTGTTAGCGTTGTTGCTCACTTTTATTGCTATCTTTCAATGTTTAAGTTTTCTCTTGTGTCTGGTAGTCCAGTTTTCTGCTGTATTAAAGAGTGAGGGGAGAAAAAACAGATTAGCTCTCAGCAAGACTAAGGTGATCTGGCTGGACTGCTTCCTTGCAAAACATCCACAAACCATGTCCATTTCCTTCAAAAGACTCCTTTCATCTCCTAGAAAGGAAAAAGGCCTGAATGTCATTTATGGAAGCTGAGGTAAGAGAGCGTTGAGGGTCTTAGCAACCAGAATACATTCATTCACTTAAACCCTGTTTTTTTCAGTAGGGTAACCCCATCTTCAGGTATGACAGACCCACCAATCCAGAGACCTTCTGCTTTAACCTCTCCAAAAAATAAACTTCAGGTCTTTTATTGAAATGAAAGAGGGACAGTGTTCTGGCTGGATGCCACTGGGAAGGGGATTTGAGGCTTGAACAGTTCTTATACAGGCTTTCAATCAATCTTTCTGGATTCTGATCCTCTGCCTCACCCCATCTTATGTTCCTGATCTCAAGCCTTCGGGTCTATGGTTTGAATCAAGTTAATTTTTAGCTTTCCACATTACAAGGTTGTGATTCTGTTTTTTCAGGCATGCTAAGTCATGGTAAGTGACTTACCACATTCTATTTCTCCATTAATGGCTTCCAAACATTTCTTGCCACTGTCTCCCCTCACATTCATTCATTCAAAACAAAACACTTTTTATATTATTTTAGTGGTATTAAGAAGAAAATGAAAATAGGTAAGTAAAATGTATGAATTCCAAATACCATCTTTACTCAGATGTCCCATTAAGCACTTTGCATATATTATTCACTTACTCCTCACAACCCTGTTTTAAGTAAGACACAATCATCATCCCCACTTAAAAGATATGCAAACCAAAGCTCAGATTAATTTACCCAAAGACACGGAACTGATAGGAGACATAACTGGGACTTAAAATCAGGTCTGTGTGACTCCAGATGTGCAACACACAGAAATAATGTAGACTTGGGATGCCTGGGTGGCTCAGTCCATTAAGTGTCTGCCTTCAACTCAGGTCATGATCCTATGGTCCTGGAATTGATCCCTACATTGGGCTCCTTGCTCAGCTGGGAGTCTGCTTCTCCCTCTACCTCTACCTCTGCCCCTACATCCTGCTTGTGCTCTCTCTCTCTCTCTCAAATAAACGAATAAAATCTTTAAGGAGAAAAAAGAAAGGAGATAGAAAGAAAAAGAAGGAAAGAGAAAGAAGAAAGAAGAAAGAAAGAAAGAAAGAAAGAAAGAAAGAAAGAAAGAAAGAAAGAAAGAAAGAAAGAAAAAAGTAGACTTAAGGAAAAAAATATATGGTTGTGACTCTTGACCTGAAAATCTAGTTTCCTCTGGTCAGCACATTATATGAGGACTTGACTGGATTGATTTAAAATGCATTGTACAAGTATTTATAGTATGATGTCTTGGACTTAGTTAAACAACTATTTGAAAGTTTGGATTATAATTGGCATCTTATTAGATTGTAATATTATGGCTAACATTCTACATAAAATGCTACAGAGGAAAGAAGACTGAAATTTGAGCTCTTTCAGTGAGCATTTTGATCAAAGGCAATAATTTCATCAGAAGTACTTCAGCTAGTAAAATAAGGCAGATCTAATATTCAAACTTTTTATAATTTGGGTATGTAAAATTAAATTTTCTCTAACAGTCCCTGACATCTTTGTTTTTCCTCAAGTGTTTGAGAAACTGAGAGAAGACTCTCTTTCAAAAAAAAAAAAAAAAAAAAAGACTCTCTTTCTTCTAAGATGAAGGATCTACTTTGCGTAACAGCCTGGCCTCTCTCTGCCCCTCTGTCACCAGCCCCAGAGGACGGAGAGGTGGGAAAAGAAGAGGTAGTTAATCCCTAGTTCCCACTCTTCCTATCTCCTTTGTGTATGCTGGCCACCTACTGGAAACATCTTTCTTCATTGCTCTAGCGGCTAGGACTGCCTGTGACTAAAGTGTACATGTGTGAATCAGTCAGGGTTCCACCAGACAGATATTTATTGCAAGGAATTGGCTTATGCAGTTGTGGGAGCTAACTAGAAGAGTCCAGCATTCATAGGGCAGGCTGGTCACCCTGGGAACTCTCAGGCAGGAGCTGATGCTGCAGTCCACAGGCTTCATAGCTTCTTCTTCAGGGAAACTTCAGTTCTGTTCTTAAGTCCTTTCAATTGATCAGATCAGACCCACCCAGATTACCTAGGTTAAACTCCTTTTTATAAAGTCCACTGATTGTAAATGTTGATCACATCTGCAAAACACCTTCACAGCAACACCTAGATTAGTGTTTGACTGAATAACTGTGTACTACAGTCTACCTGGGCGGATACTAAAACTGACCATCACTGTGTTATAAACTCACTGTTCACACAGACGTAAGTCACGTTCTCAAATACCAGCTTTCCTTGGCATATAGTAGTCATTCAAGAAGTATTTATTTGAATAAATGGATGAGTGATGTTCTCCAACTGCTTATCCTTCTCAATGTGTTTGGAATTCAGGATGCAAGAAAAGACAGAGTCCATTGTAATTCCTCAAACTCAGCTTGGCTTTTCCCCACTTCCAAAGCTGAATCCAGTGAGTTCAAGGACAGATGGATGCCTAGAGAGGTGGTCAACAAATAGAGAAGTATCCTATGTGACAAAGAAGCATCCCAAGTGGGGCTTCTTGCAGCACAAAGAAATGTGAGAATAAAAGAAGCTTCTACCCCATGAAGTCCTTGAACAAAGTCAGCAAGTTGCCCTTGGAGAAAGGAACCTGAGAGCAATCAAATGTTGTTCATGCTCCCAAATAGGTTGCAGAAATAGCTCATGAAGATAAAAGCGGGAAATGCTGGGCTTCTAGAAGTGAAAGGCAACACAGCAGCCTGGATCAATGACTCAGGCTAGATGGGACCATCTCAGCAGAAGCCAATACTTGAGCTTTGAGGGTCCACGACTCAATATCCTTCTCTACAAGAGCTGTAACATGAGTAGGGGCCCAACAAACCAGACAGCTCCACGAGAAATGTTTAGGGAGAGGCAGAACCAACCCTGGATTGATGGAAATTCTGTGCCATCAGCTCCCACCACCACCACCAACCTTCCTTCTCAGAATAGAAGTTCAAGAAGCAGAAAAGTTTGATTATGAAAAAAAAAAAAACAACCTTACATTTCCCATGCATCAGAGTTGAGGACTAATATTCATGCCTGGCTACACACAAAGACTGGTGGTATGAACCACAAGTACTTTAGTCTGAAAGCCCTTTTCCTTCCTGCCTGCCTGCCTTCCGATTGATTGATTGATTGATTGATTGATTGAAAGATAGAGACTTTGGAATGTTTCACAGATTACACCTAAGCTGAAAGAGTGGCCCAAGGTATCTAGAATCTTCCCAGGGACTGAAGAGACAAAAATGCTTATTATTAGAAGGGGAAAAAAATTGTGAGTGGTTGTGTCTTTTAACACTACAGAGTGTTACAGAGAAACATGTGGGTCCTTTGCTTTAACCAGAAGAGGATGGAAGGTTTCAGGGAGGTTTTTAAATTTTTAGCTGCATCCAAAATACATTTTGAAAATGAAGTTTAAATTTGCATATGAGAGTAGCCGACAATTTAGATGTTCTTTCACATTGACTCGATTAGAAAAGAAGCTTTATAAAATAAAATGTGCTCCTACAACACCAAGTATTGGCAAAGAGGTAAAGAAAACTCAACTCCCATGCAAGCTGGTGGGAATAGAAATTGGGCAACTTAAAAAAAGTTTTTGAAGACATCTACCAACCTATGACTCAGCAACAAGAGAAATGTATAACATAGTCACCAGATGTTGTGATCAATTTTGGAGCATGGCCACAATATTCAGCAGCTTCTCCTAAAGGTGGTGTCTATGTCCCAACCTCTTGAATTCGGAATGGCCATGCAGTAGACATGACGGTATGCCAGTTCCATAGCTCCAAACTCAAAACGTCATGCAGCTGTTCCTTTCACCCTCTTGGGACATCACTCTGAGATTGTCACTTGAAAAAGCTGGCCCAGCCTGCTCAAGGTGGAGAATCATATGAAGGAGATGCAAGATGCCTCAGCTGGTAGCCAACAACAGCTGCCACATGAGAGGGAAGCTGTCTTGAACCTTCTAGTGCAACTGAATACAGTAGCAGGGTGAGCCCAGAACGAACCTGCAGAGGAACTGCCAAGCCAACCCACAAAATCATATGAAATAACACATCATTGTTGGTTTGTTGTTGTGGCTTTGTACATAGCAACACATAGTAACTAGAATGGTAATAGCAGCCTGTTCTAGAATGTTTATATCATCCCTCTTCATAATAGTCCAAAACTGGAAAGTACTCAAATGGCCATCACCAATGAATAGGTAAATAATTTACAGTAGACTTACACAATAGAATATTATTCAGTAATGACAATGAACAATCTACAAGGACACATAAGAATTTGGATGCATCTCCTAGAGTTGAATGAAAAAGGACAGAAACAAAGGGAACATACACTGATGCTTTTCTATAAAGTACAAAAATAGGTCCAAGTATTCAATGCTGTTAGAAACCAGAATAGTGGCTTCTTTTGGGTGACCAGAAGGAAACACAAATGGAAGTTTAGGGTGCAAGAAATGTTCAGTTTTTCAATGTGGGTAGCAGAGGCATGGGCATGTTCAATCTATAAAAGCTCAACAAACTGTATGGTCAAAGGGCATACACCTCCAGTTATAAGATGAATAAGGTTTGAGATCTAATACTCAGTATGATGACTATGGTTAATAATACTGTATTACATACTTGAAAGTTGCTTAGAAAATAAATCTTAAATGTGTTTTTTTTTAAAGATTTTATTTATTTATTCATGGGAAACAGAAAGAGAGAGAGAGGCAGAGACACAGGGAGAGGGAGAAGCGGGCTCCATTCAGGGAGCCTGACATGGGACTTGATCTGGGGTCTCCAGGGTCACGCCCTGGGCTGAAGGCAGAGCTAAACTGCTAAGCCACCCGGGCTGCCCTGAAAATAAATCTTAAATGTTATTACAACAGAAAATAAATGTGTAATTATATGAGGTAAAAGACCTGTTAACTAACCTTATAATGGCAATCAATTTGTAATATCCATGTGTATCAAAGGATCACCCTCACCTTAGATTTACACATTATAAATAATAGTGAAAGGGAATATAAGGGAAGGGGGAAGAAATGTGTGGGAAATATCAGAAAGGGAGACAGAACGTAAAGACTGCTAACTCTGGGAAACGAACTAGGGGTGTTGGAAGGGGAGGAGGGCGGGGGGTGGGAGTGAATGGGTGACGGGCACTGGGGGTTATTCTGTATGTTAGTAAATTGAACACCAATAAAAAAATGTCAAAAAAAAAATAAATGTAGCCTATTTTAAACAAAACACTAAAAAAAAAAAAGATTTACACATTATATCTATTATATCTCAATAAAGCTGGAAAAATAAAATTAAATAAGTTCAACAGGTTATAGACATGTCTCAGGTACACTTCTCCATTCACATGTAATACTTTAATATAAGATTTAAAATGCATATTTTATGGAGTGTCTACAATATTGGAGTGGTTGAAAGTGGGACCCACCTTTTGTGTCAATGCATGGTTATACAGGAATTCAGATTCTTCAAAAATGAAATCACCAGGTGAAGCTTCAAATTGTTACATTGAGTTCTGCTATCTCTCAGTTCTATTTACTGTTGTCTTAAAATTCAGATAATATAGTTCCTAAGGAAATATAAAGTCAAACCAATAGTAAAAATTGGGGTCTCTCTAATCTTAAATGTCCTCCATGAAATCTTTGATAAAGAATCAAAATACTGTTCATGCAATAGCCATTCACTAGGTATCCAACTACATCTTGAGTTTTCTGCCAGTCCATGGGGGGATACAGTGGGGGAGACAAGCAGACTTTGGCTACTCTCAGGGAAATTACATTCTTATGGCATCAACTTCAACCTAACCAGGAGCAGGGAAATCATTACTTCACAAGGAAGCCTAGTCTAGTCCCAGTAACTTTGTTAGAAATGGCTTCCTTTGGGCCCCTGGGTGGCTCAGTCCATTAAGCGCTGGACTCTTGGTTTCAGCTCAGGTCATGATCTCAGAATCAAGGGATCAAGCCTGGCATGGGACTCCACCCTCAGCAGGGAGTCTGCTTGAGATTCTTTCCCCTTCTATCTGCCCCTCCCCCTCTGCTTTTTCTCTGCTCGTGCTCTCTCTCTCTCTCTCTCAAATAAATAAATTCTTAAATAAACAAAATGGCCTCCTTACTTAAGCCGAAATCTCTCTCCCTGTGACTTTCAGTTCAATCTCTGAATTAGCAGAACAAACTCCTGTGTCTCCTGAATCTCCTTTTCTCTGGATGAAACAGTTTTTGTCTCTTTCCTGGTATCTTATTTGATACTATTTCCAGTACCCCCACTTCCTGGCCACCCTTGTGGGACAAGCTCCAAATGGGCCAGATCTTTATTTAAAATGTTAGACTCCGAATCAGACACAGTAGTCCAGGTAAGACTTGATCCAGAGCAGGCTTTCTCGACTGCAGCACTATTGACATGTCAGGTAGGATAATTCTTTGTTGTGGGTCTGTCCTGCACACAATAGAATGTATAGCAGCATCCCTGGCTTCTAGTTGTGAAAATTTACATCTCTAGACATTGCCAGATGTTCCCTAGGGTGAGCGAAATCTCCCCTATTTGAAAACCACTGACCTAGAACAGCATGATTCCCCTCCCAGGCTGGATATTCTATGCCTACCCTTCTGCCACCAAGTTGCCGATCTTGCCTGGACTTCCTAGGCATTAGCTACAAGTTGCTCTTGCTTGCTCTTAACTACATTGCCCCGAATAAATACATACGTAAAGTAAACTAAAATAAACTAAAATGGCAATTGCCCAAAGAAAAGCAAAGATTGCATTGCGCCCCTACCAAACAGAAACTCTCTCTCTCTCTCTCTCTCTCTCTTAGCTCTTATAAAGTTGATAGCTTTATCTTGCATCCATGTCTCTTTCAGAAGAGAAGTGTGAGAATAGAATTAGACAGACAAACTTGAGTCTCTGTGACCGGATCAAAAAGAACCAGGGTCCAGAAACAAAGCAGGTGTAAGTTTAATTCCCCACCGGCCGCATCCCCCACGCCATTCTGGTGGGGCAGGAAGAAGAGAAAGTTTATAGGAAGGAGAGAGGCCTGGAAGAATACAAGTCAATATCAAAAATCTGGTCTTTGTCCTCTGCTTAATAAACAGATCTCATTCTTAACTGAATGAAGAACAAGCCGGTGTGTAAAAAGCAGACACTGAGAAGGAAGGCAGGCAGTGTCGTTTTACCAAAAAGTATCGTAATCAGGCTGAATTTAACTCGGAGGGTGGACTCTTGAAATGGGCAATAGACTGGATCTCAGTCATTTGGGAAGCTATAGAAATTTAATTTTGTTACTATTGTTAGCTTGACACTTCTCTCTTGGTACATACCAGAATTCTCTTTATATCACGAGCTCACTTCCGGAATAGGGTGTTGTCAGCACTTAGCACAAGAAGGTAAACCAAGTGATCTTTCCTTTGTCTTCCTGCCTCGAGTGAATGGACTCCCAGCTTTCCTACATATTTGGGGGGAAGTAGGAGACACATTATTTTGTTGTGGGTACGCATAACTAGAGGAATTCCTTAAAGCTTGGGGTGGGAAGTGGGCAGTGAAAGGCCGGTGGTTGCTTCTTTTGTTTGGTTTTTATTGTGCATGACTAAATGTATTAGACATGTTGGATCAGAGAATATGCATCTGTGAATCACAGCGCTGTGGAATTTGTATGTGTTTTGCCTACTAATATCACTTGCCCTTTCCAGCCACAAAAGGCCTCCCTACTAACATGATATCTGAATTACTTTAATAAAATTAGAGACAGGGCATGCTATAGGAGTCTTCTGTAAGAAACGAGAGATCCTTCCCAAAATGTTTCTGTGCAATGATTTTCTGTGATGTGTATTTTCTTCAAACGCAAAATAGGAAAAGATGGGGAAGTAGGAACCGTGGCACAGGAATGGGGGGGGATGAGCATAATAGGTTTTAGAAACGACTCTGTATAGCCTACAACAAACTGCAAGTAAAAGTACATTTTTGAATTTAATCTTTTCAACAAAAATGCATTGAACCTCTACTATGTGAAAGGGGGTTGGCTTGGCTAGGTCATGCTCCATACGGTCTCTGGAAAGCTATTGATTCAAAGGACAGACCATTTTTTAAATACTATTTGGGTTGGTTTTTATTCTTCTGTGGATGGAACTGTAATAAAGTATTGCCCTGGGCTACTGCTAGACCCAAGGGGAGAAATCTGAACGTCGCATGGTCTTTCATCAGCTTTATTGTCATTCCTTGGGAGAAGAAAAATGAGATTCCCTTAATCGCAGAAGTATGGCAAATTTCTTTCTTCAAATCTCAAAATGTTTTCAGTGAAGATTTTCCATTGCGAGAGATTATTATTTAGGGGGAAATCCTTGAAAATGTCTTTGCTCCATGTTTGAAAAATCCCTCTCCAAGAGGATTACTTCTAGCTTTATGGCTGTGTCGCAGAGCCAGGTGATTTGTGTTTAAAACAAAGGTAAATGCGGGTACTGGAAGGAGCCCCAGAGAGGGAGGAGTCCACTTGTGTCCTGACCGTCCTTTTACCCTGTGACCCTGAGCAAGTCATTTTCTTTCTCTATGCCTTGGTTTGCCCATTTGCAAAAGAAGGGCTTTGGGCTAGATTATCTTTAAGGCCCCAACAGCTCAAAAAAAAAAAAAAAAAAAAAAGGCCCCAATAGCTCAAAGAAATCTTAAGATTAAATTTGTTCCTGCCTGCCAGCCAGATAGCATTCTGAGCAAACATATTTGCTCCATTGGATGGCTGTGTTTCCCCATACACATAATCGAAGAGATTTTATACCTGAAGTTACAATTTCATCACTTACCTACCCCATATCATTTAAGGTCTCCTCATTCTGCTTTGAAGTTCAAAGAAAGAGAAGACTCCGTATAATGAGAATGGCCCCTTTGAAATGCTTCCTTCGCAGCTGCAAGCTCTGTGGATCCTGCACTGTACGAAGGCTATTGTAATGCAGATGTGTTCCAAAGTGCGTCTGTAGCGAGAACATTTCCATGGGTCTTTACTATATTTCTTCTATTATTCATAGAACACAATGTAAATGAAGCCATAAATTTTACCCCCCACACTAGATGGAGAAAGAAGATAATGGAAATTGTGAATTATGAATGAATCACTGTTATTGTAATTCCTTAAGGATTCTGATGGAGATGATTAAATTCAGGCAAAGACACAGATTCTAAACTTTTATGCCTGAGTCCTCAGTAATGCCGTCTGGAAGTTCACAAGGAATGGAATAGAGATGGTCTTGGTTTCATATTTACCTGCCAAATTATCTCCCAGAGAATCTACCTAGGCCTGGACAGATCACCCTATGAAAGATGAAGAATTCATTTGGGGGTGAGGGTGCGGGGAACATTGCAAAATACATGTGTCTTCCAACCATTCAGACAATAGTGCTTAGGATCCTAAATACAAAGCGGTGGAAGCCTTCAACACCGAATTCTGGGAATTTATTCTTCCTTTTGGAAAACTGCAGGGAGGAAAGGCAAAGTAATTAGGAGCCTCTATCCTTCTGAAAAAGATGATCTGACTTCTAATAAAGTCAAGGACACAGATATCTTTTTTCTTCTTCTAGATTTGTTTTGATAACCAGAATTCTGGTCAACAATTCTTCTCTCAGCCACGGTATGCAGTTCTCCTGAACCATGACAGTGGTCCATGAGCTTCAGAAGCCATTCTGGCTTTGACAATGATGGGAAGTGATTAGAAGTACTTCACTGATGTGAGACAAAGCCTCTGGAAAATTTCAACATTAATCCACTTTAGTCTTGTGCCAGGCTTTTAGAAGGCTAGAGCCACCAAAATGAGATTTGAGATGATATTGAGCAGTTCAAGTGTCATTCCGGAAAGAGCTCTCTTTTGCAGAACCTTAAGGTGAACGGTTGACATTTTTATATTACCATATATGCACGAATAGGTACAAAAGTAGGTATGTGCGGACTTCTTTTCAGCAGCTGCTCTCTGCTCTCAAACACAAAATAATGTAAAATTTAAAATGTATGTGATTCTGTGGGGTGTAAAAAGTACCAGTGGAGATTCCCTGTTTAAGGTGCTAATATTCACCAAAATTATTAGATGCAGGATGAGCGAGAAGTTTTTGGACAGCCAAAATCCCTTCCCTGATCCTCAATATCCTTAGGTGCAGAATGAAGAATTTGGATAAGGTGGTCTCCGAGGTAATTTGCAGCTATACGTCGCTCGGTTCTTGAATAGAAAGCAAAATGAGATGCAAATGTTCTTACTTTGGGGGGCCTTGGTTATGAGATATTGTAGAAGCTAGGACCCCCTCCGCTGTCCCGGGACTCAAGGGGTGTCCTCTAGAATGGGAGTTATCTACCTAGAGCCATGTTTAAGGGTAAACAAGGGCACAGCAGCAACTAGCCAAGAAGAATCTTTGCTGGTTGCCAAAGGTAAGGATCACTATGGGCTAAGGATGCTAATTCCCACAGCAAGTGGGTGCTGTGATCCACCGTGCTGGCTTGAATAGGAGCTCACATAGAGACCAGGCAATGCGTAAGAGAAGCTCCTGTCCGATCCGTGTAGATGTTTCAAGTCTGCTGCCTGCAGCCCAGGCCCCATCCATATCTCTTCTTTGTGGACTCTCCTGACAACTTCCGGTACCAATCAGCTTTCAGTCAGGGAAACAGAATTTAGGCCGCACTGAGGTCACACAAGGTAGAGAACCATTTGCAAAGGTGTCAGAAAGGCTGACAGGGCCATCAGGAGACACTGAGGCAACCTGAAGAGTTGGGGAAACAAAGGGACAAAGGGAGGAGGTAGTGTTCACTGAGCCTAGATGATCCCCATACGCTGGAACTGGAGAGGGGATACAGGGGCTGTCAGAGATGCCACCGGAAGCAGAGACAAAAGAGGGAGAAACACCCTGACACCTCCCTCCTCTCACCACGGACACAAGGTCTGGGCCAGGCCTCCATAGAGGAACCTACCCAGGAGCCACATGTAGGAGGGAGCCTGGGAGTGGAGTCTATAGGGTGTCAATCCCGAGATGCAAAGCAGAGTAGTGGGAGGGTGAAAACGGGGTCTCAGAGCCAACGGGCAATGGCCCACACACCTTGGACTCTTGTTTTGCATTAGACACCAAAAGTTTTCCTCTAAGGCAATTCAAACCCTTCCTGTTCCTCTGAGGCCTCAGACTTTTGAAACTCAAATCCAAGAAGACACATTGTTCTTCTGAATTTCTGCTAAGTCCATGAAGATGGAGAATCTGTTTGGCTGAGTGGAGGTGCACCAAGAGCCAGAGAGACAAGCAAGAAACCACAAACACATGGCTAAAACTTTAAAAATGTTACACCATCCTGTGTGTTTTCTCCACGGCCACTGTCACTCTTCTAAGCCCCCGGCCTGACACCTGTCACAACAGCCTCCTGAGTGTCCCAGCACTGCCTCCCAGGATTAAAATGTATTTTTTTTATTTTTTTAAGTTAATTAATTTATTTATTTATGATAGTCACAGAGAGAGAGAGAGAGAGAGAGAGAGAGGCAGAGACACAGGCAGAGGGAGAAGCAGGCTCCATGCACTGGGAGCCGACGTGGGACTCGATCCCCGGTCTCCAGGATCGCTCCCTGGGCCAAAGGCAGGCGCTAAACTGCTGCGCCACCCAGGGATCCCTAAAATGTATTTTTTACATGTTGAAAAAGTCCCAACAACTTTACTCACACAATGGTCATATTTAATGAATGTCAAAGTGGACATATCAGTTATTTCTCATCCAACAGATTATATTCTCCACCTGATACTGTTGGCATCCCAGACACAGCCCACATTAATTCTTGACCTATTCCAATTAGATAATATGAGGAAACAAATGTCCATGACTCATCCCTCAAACAACTCGGATAGAAGTTTTTGGTCGTCTTCATTTCTTACGGTGTTGGATCATGCATCCACTCTGCCCCCCACTTCTTTTATGACATGATTCACCCTTGTAATTACCCATTCAAAGTCTGTCTTTCCCTGCAATAATATACACTGTCACTTTGTAGGGACTGTGTTGGTGCGATTCACCAAGACATCCCTAGTCCCACAGTGTCTGGCACCTAGCAGGCATTTCATGAATAGCTGTGGAATGAAAGGTTGAATGAATGAATACAGCCAACTCCTAGGACCACCTTTAAGCATGCTAGAGAGATATTTTCCTCTTTGGAAAGACAGACCTTCTCATAGACAAAGAAGGAAGTGCGGAATTGCAAAAGATTCCACGGATCTGAAAATTACCTGCCTGCTGGCCTGATATGGTTACCAAAGTCTCTGGACATATTCATTTCTAAGGGTTCCCATACAGAGTCCCCAAGTAACTCTCATCAAGTAGTTCTTACCTAAGTGGCATATTTAGGCCATATCAGAGAAGCAAGTAGTTGACAAGGATGAACTGAACATTCTGAGGTTACAGGAGCAGAGGGGATTTGGGCTTGGGAATACCTACTTCAATTAAAATAATTCTTTTCAAGTACAATTTGCAAAATGTAATTTTTATGTCTGACTTGCCTCAAAAATCTTTCACCTTTTTATGACATTTCCATAATTACTTTTTGAGAGGAAAGTTTTCTTTTCCAAAAATGATGGCTAGATTTCTGAAAAATCAATGACTCCTACCACAGTGCCATAGTCATTAAACAAAGATAAAGTAATAAAAATAAAGTTCTGGCATGGACTATGACACGAGTAAAACTCTGAAACCAACACGCTAAGTGAAGTAAGCCAGACAAAAAGACACATATTGCAGGAGTTGGGTTCAATGAGGTACCCTACAATTGGCAAATTTATAGAGAGCCCAAAAGAAGTACATAAGTTATGAGGAGCTGAATGAAGACTTATGATCTAATAGATCCAGACTTTCTGTTTGGAATGATAAAAAAGTTCCAGAAACAGTTGCATCATGTTGTGAATATACCAAACGCCACTGCATTTTACCCTCAAATGTGGTTCACATGGTTAGAACATACACCCTCATGCGCACGCACAGCCACGACCCAACTGGATTAATCCCAGAAGTACAAGAATGGCTCCATATTAGAAAATCCATAAATGTAACTCACTTTAATAGACGAAAAAAGATAAAACATTTTTTAAGTCCTGCTACTGTCACTGAACTCAGAGTTATTTCCTATGCTAATGATTCCCAGTCAAGTCTGCTTGAAATTTTTAACCCAGCCATAAAGTGAAGTGTCAACAGGACACCATTATAAAAAACGGCACCAGATGAGGGTCATTTGTAGAGTCTTCTATTCTTCTATTTTACATTTTTCTTCCGTTTGTCCGGACAAATCAATTCAGTAAACATATGAACTGCCTTTTCAAATGTGATTTATGGGGCTATTTAAGTACTCATCACTAGAGGCTCTATTTCTTCCCCAGCACCTCCTCACTATTCCCCCAAGACTTCAAATTGCAAATGTTTCAGACATGTAAACTTTCTAACGTACAACTGATTTCAATTTTTTTCCCATTGTACATGGTGTGGAGTTCCCCCACTCACCTGTAAAGAGACTCCAATAGATCAGTTCTCTTCAGCTCTGAAAGAGAAGAAGTGGAAAAGCAATAAAATCACAACCTATAAGAGTCTGCAGAGGGATATTCACCAAATTCTGGAGGGCCAAGGTCAACGGAACTCTTGCTTTTAAGTGTCAAAGAGGTAGATAAAGAACGCACAGGAATAAAATAGCTCACTCAACATGCAGTGGTATAATGAATTTACAAACATTGTTCAGATTCTATGTGTAAATACTGCCAAGGCTTCAGGTAAATTCATAAATGACATCTTCATTCTGGATTCTTCTATAGATACTCAAAAATTATTACATATATATCATTTAAATTTAAGTGACTTAGAATGATTGGTATTTTGAGAGACGAGGCATTTGTGTGACATTCACCCCCTTCTAAAGAACTGCAAAATTTAAGGAAGGCTAGATTAATTCATGGATCACACAGCAATAATGGACACCAACAGAAAGAAGTCCGTGGGTCACTTCAATTATCAACTGGGAAAATCTACAAATCTGACCACGGTGCATCCAGATCTTGGTAGCCTTGCCAAAGAAAGAATCCTGTCCTGCCCTTATGTTCACTGTGCCCTACTCCCACTGGCCTCCTCTCTGATTCTGATAGGCCTGGCTCCTTCCTACCTGGGGGCCTTTGCACATGCTATTCCTTCCACCCAGAATGATCTCCCTGGAGAAGACTCCATGTTGGTATGAGCTATCTTTTCTGTCTGCTTCAGTGGCTCTTCTTCTGGGTGATTTTATTGCCTGCAGACTACTAGGTCCCTCTGTTACATACCCTCTAAGCACACTTGTACCTGCTTTCAAGTAACCTCATCACATGTGGAATTAGTAGCTTCGGTAATTAGGTCACATCTGTCCCCACCACTAGACTCTAAGCTCCAGGAGGGCAGAAATGATTGTGTATTTATCAGGATAAGCTACATATTCCTCAGGGCCTGTGCAAAATGAAACTGTGGGACTTTTCATTTGAACGTTACTAAGATTTCAAAACAGCAACAATAGAACCTTGAGTCAAGTATGGAGCCCTCCTAAACGTGTGGCCTTGGGGATTCCATGAGTCACATGGGATGATAAACCTCTGACCTTTATCATTCACACCTGTATCCCCAGCTCCTAGCACAGGGCTTGGTACACAGTAGGTGGCCCCATCAATACGTGTTTATTTATGAGTAGACATTGTGCAGGGGTTCTCTGGCATCCTTTTCTCCCTTTGCCCACCCATTTTCTATCACTTCAAGCCAAGAAACATGGCTCCTGCTATGGTCACACCTTGGCAACCAGCTTTGCACAGTTTCCTTTAAAGGTTAGAAACGTCTCCAGCAGCCTCATCCAGGGCCCCTACGATTGAGATTTCTCAGAAGTTACAGCTGAGAAATGTATTTTTATGTTTTCTTAAAGGAGACTCCAGTGCATCCTTCAGTGAACTGTTCTTGAAAAGAAGGGAAAAATCAATGCTTTCAGATAGCATTACCTTGCCCTGAATAATCCTGAAGCTGCCCATGACTTACTGTAGAGAGTATAATTGAAGTGAGGATAAACTGCACACCATTTCAAAGTCTACTAAATTGAAACCGTTCTTTTTGTTGACACATGCTTGGGAAGCTGTAGATAATGTGATTTAAAATAAATACACTGGCCCAGTATACTTATATAATTGAAATAAATATGGAATAACCCATAGAGTCCACAGGCAGTTGGGTAAATTAACCCCTTGCACACCAGGTGACAAGGCTTTGGCTCAAGGAGAACATAGCACTGAGTAAATTTGGGGAAGAAGAGGACACACACCCCAAAATGAAACGGACACTTCCAAATGTTGGGTTTTCAGAGACTCAGTCTGAGATGGATGGGAAAAAATTATGTCAGGTGATAAATCCTTTCTTGATTCTTCCACCATGCAATGCTGTTGAGTCAATATTAAGGGCTTCTGGTGCCCCAGGGTAATAGCTACAGTGGATTTTTTAGAAAGAGAGAGAGGTGGAGGGCAAAGGATCAGTTTTCCTTCCTCTGATGGTTCCCCAGGAACAATAAAGAGAACAACACCAAGGGGTACATTAAAATGTTTTCATCAGAGCCCTTCTGAGCAATCTTTGAATAGGCAACCTCTCAATCAGGAAGCATTAGAAGACCCAGGAGTGAGGGTGTCTATAATTTAGGTTTTCATCAGAGGAACAGAGCCACCATGAGTGACAGGCCAGGTCTGTTCTAGGGTTTAGGTCATTGGTGATCACAAGAACTGGTTAGCAATCTGTGAAGGTCTGTTGGCCTATGTCTGGTCCCGAAGTCAGCAGTCTCAGCAGTCTCTCATTGAGAGACTTGATATGAGGAGGACACAGCCAGAATGGAGCCAGAAGAACATTCTGCAACCTCGAGGAGGAACTAGAATGGGTATCCGGCTCTCATAGGAACTCGCACTGGCCTCTCGCTATCTCCATGCCTACCACACCATTGGTACACATGACCTGCTGGGGATCCACATGTGAGCCTGACCCAGATTCAGAGAAGCTGAGGGAAGGGCCAGTGGAGGAAAGAAGCCATGGGCCCTGCTGCCAGTGCACCCAACATCCAGCGTGAGTGCAATAGCACCTGACCTTACACCAACCTCCATCAAAATAAGGTGGTCTCTTCACTCCATCTTCCAAATCTCACACAGGCATCTCTCAAGCTAAATCCAGGACCATGCAAGGAAAGGAATCCTGGAAAATGTAGCTGCAGCTTTGCCAAATGTGATACAAATCCCCAGGGAACAATAATGAGCAGAACACCGAAAGCATGTTTCATCAAAACTCTTTTGGCTAATCTTTGTGTAACTTTTCAGTTAGCATGTACCCTAACATCCAAGAGTGTGATTGGAATTAGGCAAGCCCTAGATTTGGGTAGAACTGAGGTGTGCACATAGCAATAGTCTTAACTGAGGACCATTCCGCCCCCCAAGGGGGTGGCATTTAACAATTCTGAAAACATTTTTGGATGTCATAAATAGAAGTGTGCTACAGGTATCTAGGAGGTAGAGTCCAGAGATGCCACTAAACATCCCACAATGCTCAGGACAGCCACTCACAACCAAGAAATATGCAGAACGAAATGTCAATAGTGATGAGCCTGAGAAGCCCAGACACAGAGGATTACTAATTAAAAGTAAGGTGATCTCATTGTGAAAAGAAATGAGGTAGATCAGTATGTATTAGTATGGTTATTGATAGCTGAGAAAAATTCAAAAGGCACACCAAATAGCACATCTGGTATAACCCCTTTTTGGTAATGGGCAATATTTACAATGCTATCTTACTTGAGTGTTCCAAAAACAAGCCCTGAAACAGGGATTCAAGTTCAAGTTGCTTACAGGAGATGATCTCAGGAAGCACAGGTAGCGGCTTGGGAAGTGACAGAGGTGAGTGAAGGCAGCCAATATAGGATGTATTATTATTGAGTGGGTTACCCCCCAGGGGGGAAACAAAGCTCACTCCTGTTGGAGACTTGAAAAGGCAGAGTAGGACACACAAGTCAGAGTTATTCCACCTGAATGGTGAGAAAGCTGGGGTATTTATCCAACCAATTTCCAACAGCTATTGGTTGAGGACTGCTCCAGGGATGGGGAGGAGTGGGAGAGGGAGGCATAAATGCTCTAGTACTTCAGTGTGCCACATGGGCTTCAGTGACCAATGAAAGTCTAAACTCAGAGAGAGTCCTCAGGCAAAGAAATGTGAATGCTGACAGCTGGGAATCAGGTGGGCATGAACTGATGTGGAAAGACAAGGGGACAAAGCCAGCATCTGCTGTGATTATAAAACAAAAGTGTCTTAAGAACCAATGTCTTTATTATAGGGACACCTGGGTGGATTAGTTGGTTAAGTGTCCAACTCCTGATTTCAGCTCAGGTCATGATCTCAGGGCCGTGAGATCAAGCTCTGAATTGGGCTCTGTGCTGCTTGAGATTCTTTTTCCCCACCTCTCTGCTGCTCCTCCCCCTGCTCGCTCTCTCTCTCTCTCTCTCTCTCCCTAAAACAAACAAATAAATAAAATCTTTTTTTAAAAAACGTATTTTTTGTTAGTTGCAACTATTAACTTTTAGGATGTGTGACATGAAGTAATACCAATTCATCAAAATACTGATTCATTCATCTTCTGATTGCCTCATCAGAATGAGACCCCAGTCCTCATTGAGCTCCTCTTCTGGTTGTGTGCATGGGCATGGGGCCAAAGAGGGCAGCAGGGGAAAGACCATAATAAAGCCAATAGTGGTAAGTAAAAGAAATTAAACAGAGTTAAGTGGTAGAAAGTGAACACAGATGGAGGAGGTGCCTTGAGCTGGGAC
This sequence comes from Canis lupus dingo, assembly GCF_003254725.2. Classification (NCBI taxonomy): domain Eukaryota; kingdom Metazoa; phylum Chordata; class Mammalia; order Carnivora; family Canidae; genus Canis; species Canis lupus. The sequence goes on along the minus strand of NC_064244.1, from coordinate 61,195,532 downwards.
AGGAAAGATGGTCACATTTGAGCTGTGACCTGGATGATGAAAAGCCTGCTGTATTCTTTCGGGAGACGGAGTTCCCAGCAGAAGGAACAGTAAACTCAAAGACTCTGAGCCAGGAAACCAACTTGGCTCCTTGGCGGTGTGGCTGTACGTGAAATATGCAGTTGGAGGGGCACTTGAGGGGCTCGGTCTTTAAGCATCTGACTCTTGATTTCAGCTCAGGTCATGATCTCAGGGTCATTGGATGGAGCCCGGCATCAGATTCCATAGGGAGTCTGCTTAAGATTCTCTCTAGCCCTCTCCTTCTGCCCCTCCCCACCCTACTCTCTCTCTCTCTCTAATTAATTAATTAATTAATTTAAAAATATTTTTTTATAAAAGATGCAGCTGGAGAAGTAGGTGGGAGCCAAATGTCACAGAACCTCACTGCATGGTTCTTTATCTCATAAGGATCCCATTGAGTTTGCTCCCATTGTTACAGGCTAACATAGGGTTTTAAACAAGAGACTGATTCAAGTGAATGTACGTTTTTAGTTGTTTTCAATTGCTTTAAGACTTATTGATTTATTTATTTTAGTGGGGGGGAAGGGTAGAGAGAGAAGGGTAGCAGACTCCCCACTAAGGAAGTTGTCCAACATGGGTCCCTGATTCCTACTGGGAGATCATGACTTGAGCCAAAACCAAGAGTTGGTAGCTCAACTGACTGAGCCACCCAGGCAGCCCTGAAATGAATGTGCGTTTTTTAAAAACCATTCCTAGTGACAATGTAGACAATAGGTGCACAATAGGGCACAAGAAGGGAAGCAGAGAGACTCTTACAGATGGAAAACTGATGACAAAGGAGAGGGAAAGAATTTGCTCAAAGTCCAGCAGCAAGAAAGCAGCAACTCTGAACCAGCCCGCTTCCCTCGTCTCGGAGAAGAGCCTCCTGCTCTAGCTGGAGAGAGGATACCACCAGGAGCCCTCATCCGTGGCAAATAACCAGCCCCTCCCCAGTGCCACATAGCCTCTGGGCTGCCAACAAACATTCATTGTTGGATTTTAAAATGTTTTGCTAAATGCGTCAAAAATAAAAGACTCATTTTATTCAAAGTAGCATTTACAGTCACTTTACAGCTGGTGGCTGCTAATTGTCATCTGTTAGGTTGGGCATCAGAATGTGGCATCAGAAAGTCTGTCCATCTGTCCTGGGCTCTACCAGGCTTCCTTATGCTTCCCATCCACAACCTGCCTTCTCACCATTCTCTCCAGAGCCAACCCCCATGTCTCTTGGCGCTTACACCAACCCTCTCTGAGAGGGGAAAACAAATTCTTATTCATGAGGCTCTATTGGCTGGAGAAGCGGAAACAGCCACATGAATTCAAAATAAGAGTCTCAAGATGTGGGCCCGAGTATCAGTCAGTTGCTCACTGGCTGTGACAGTCACACACCTCCAGTCTTCTTTGTGTAGAGGTTTTTAGAAAGAAATAATTACATGAATAAAGAAAGAGATAGATACACAAACTCCCTCCCTGAGCCTCATCTTCACTTTACTTTAGTCAAATTCTCATTTTAATACAGTGTGAATACAAAATATGCACGGGGAAAGATCAAGACAGATATACATCAAGGTGTCAACAGTTTCTATCACTGAGTTATAAGATTTTTTTAAAATTCTCTTGGTTTATCTGTGTTTGGTAATGTTTCTATAGGAAACAAGTATCATTTTTGCAAGAAGAAATGAAAACAAAGCTTTATTTTGTAATGAAGATAGTAAGTGCCCTCTTGTCTACTCAAAGGGCTGGAGGAAGAAGAAAATGAATCACATCCATGAACACACTTCATGAACAGGAAAGCCCGGATGCATGTAAAAAATGATGGACGTCTTTGTTAATCAGCATGAACACGTGAGCTGACACGTGGAACTTCATCAAATACATTGTTCGTTTCTTCTCCCCTCTTCTTTTTCCTTTCTTTCTCCCTGTTCTTCCTCCCTTTCTCTGTGCCAATGACTTGGCCAAAGAAAACAGAGTTTCCAAAGGTCTTTCTTGGCCCACCTGGGATTCAGAGCTGAAGAACCTCCAGGCAAAGAGGGCTCCCAGTTAAAATCTCAAATCAGAAAGGGTGACAAAACATGAGAGACTCCTAACTCTGGGAAACGAACAAGAGGTAGTGGAAGGGGAGATGGGCGGGGGATGTGGTGACTGGGTGATGGGCACTGAGGGGGGCACTTGTCAGGATGACACACTATATGTTGGCAAATCGAACTCCAATTCAAGAATATTTTTTAAAAATATCTCAAACAGTAGTCAATGTCTTTGGAGTTTCTCTGCCTCCTCTGCTTTTGCCCTTCATCTCTGAGAATCCAGCATCAGGATATTCATGAACACACCTAGGATCTACTCCAGTTTCTTTTTTAAAGAAGATTTTTATTTATTTACTCATGAGACACACAGAGAGAAAGAGGCAGAGACACACAGAGAAAGAGAAGGCAGGTTGTGGATGGGAAGCATATAGGCAGAGGGAGAAGCGGGTTCCATGTAGGGAGCCCAATGTAGGACTCAATCCCAGGACCCTGAGATCATGCCCTGGGCCAAAGGCAGATGCTCAACCACTGAGCCACCCAGGTGTCCCTACTCTAGTTTCTTAAAACAAAGAAAGTTTCATCCTGCATATGTAATAACACTGCCTTCTCATATCCCTTTTTCATTCAAGGACTCATTTGGTATTTTTAAGGGTCTTCTCTATGCCAAACACTACTGTGGGAGCTAGGCATCCCAAAATGGCAGGGCAGGTGTGTTTCCTGTCCTCATGGGGCTGACATTCTGGTAGGACAGGACAATATTAATCAGTCACAGGATTACTTAAGCTCATTAAATGGTAGAAAAAAACAGGTGATGACAATGACAGAATTAAAAACAAAAAATATAACATAAAATAAGGTCAAGCTAAGACAACTGTCTCCCTAGCAGTATAAATGGGACAGTCATATCTCAGGTAAGCTTGAAGCTGAAAGATGCATGGATTCATTGTAAAATGAATTCCTAATTTGTTTAGCCAAAAACACAGAAAATTAACAGATTGGAGAATGGCCGTATAGACTGTGACTGGCTTCCTTTGGCCTCCAGAGACCCCAGAGGGGCTTCAGCTTTCAGTGCCGCCGCCCATAAGGCTAAGTCCAGCCAGAACCAAGAAGCTCAATTTCTTCTCCTCCACATGGGATCTCAAGGAAAAATGTGCATAAACTATCAATGCACTTGATAGAAAATATTTACAGACATCTCAGGCCTCCCTCAAGGCTTCTTGAGCCAAACTCAGCCTTGGCAGAGCCACACTCCAATTCAGTAAAAAGAAATTTTTTAAAGCAAACCGGTGCCTGCCTACATGTCCATGAACAATATTCCCAGTCCAGTATCCCTGAAACCCCATCACCCTGCAAAGTTAACTTCACGTATCCTAGCAGATGCTATCAGTACCCTACTCGTAAACCCTTGGTGCTCATCATTCTCGTATCTGCCAGTGGTTTCTACTGCAACCACCTGTGACCGTGCCCAAGGGCTTCCTCTGGCTGCAGGAGAAAAGAGCAGGACAGGGAGCAACTCTGTCAGTGGGGAATGGGAGTGGAGGGGTCAGTACCCCAGGTGCTTCCTTGGGTAGATAATGCAGAGGTAGGTGCCACACCATCTTCCAGAGGTTCCCAGTGGAAGTGAGCAGTAACCTGCTCATTCCTGTCCCTATATAGGCTGTTTTCCCTCTTCTCATTTCCACATTTCTCTTCTGGTATCTCCTGGAATCACTTCCCAAAGAATCCCCACTCTAAGACGGCTATTTTTTTTTTTCAAGACTCCCATATTGGATCTCAATGGAAAGTCCAACAATATGTGATGCATAAAACATATTTAAAGGAAAATTCCTCAAAAGGATTGGAAGTAAAAAATGAACGAGACATTCCAGGTAAGAACAAACAAAATCTGACCCTATGGGAGTGAAGCCACAAATAAAACTTCAACAAAGTCTCAACAGTGGAAACATCTCAGAGGGGAAGGTGGGAAGAGAGAGTTAGTATTTCATGGGGACCCAGTTGCCAGTGGGGAAGATGAAAACATTCCAGAGGTGGATGGTGGTGCTGGTTGCACAACAGTGTGAATGTGTGCAATGCCACAGAACTGTACACTTAAAATCGTTAAAATGGTAAGAGTAATGTTTTGTATATTTCACCACGGGGGGGGGTATTGCGGGGGAACACCTCTGATAGCATATACTGTAACTACAAAGAAATAAAGCCAAATTAAGACAAATGCACTAAATAATAAATAGACTGCAGCTGAAAAAGTATTAAACCTCATCTTAAATAATTTCAGGATCAAAGAAGAAATCCAAATTAAAATTTTAGACTATCTGCAGTGACAAGACATCAGAACCTACAGAGTAAAACAAAAGCAATGTTCAGGGGGAGAAAAATGAAAGCTGAAAGTATGTATATTATTAAACAAAAGGAAATAAAAATAAGTTAGAAAGACTTCCAAAAGTTTTACTAAAAATAGTAAAATAAGCCTAAGGAAAACAAAGATAAAGAGCAAGTCCCTATAAAGCAGAAATTAGTGATTTAAAAACATAAAGTTATGACTAGCGAATAAAGCCAAGAGCTGGCTCTTCAGGGGATAAAAATAGTAAAATGTATATACCACTAACTAATCTAATAAAGAAACGAGAAAGCAGAATAGGCACAAAATATCAAGGGTTGAGGAGGAAAGAATAAAAGAGCTCATTCAAAGAATCATAAAGAAGACTTCAATCTCATGTGAAGTTGAAGACTGTGATAAATAGGTAATTTCCTAGGAAAATATCATCGCAGCTGACTCAGGAAGAGGTAATAGACCAAATACACTGATTTCGTATAGACTTACTCATTTATCATTATCCTTTTACATCACAAGTATAAACACATACAGCTACACTCACTCCTTTATTTCTTTTTTTTTTTAGATACAATAATGTTAGAAGTAATTTAGAAAGGAATCAAAGAACTAGCCACCCAAAATGTACAAGACCCACATGGTTTCACAAGGGGAAATTACCAAAACCTCACAGAACAGACAACTTCCAGGGCTACCTCAAAACTCTTCAGTCTTCAAAGATCGTTTCCAACCTTATTTTCCAATACCAGTGAAACTTTGATACCAAAATAGGACAAAGAGAGCATAATAAAAAAAAAAATACAGAGTAAATCTCCCTTATGAATAGTAATGCAAAAATCCTGAATAAAATATCAGCACTTAGGACCTGGCAGCCCACTAAAAGAATAATATACCAAGATTTAAAATGCAAAGGTAGTCCAACGTTAGGACTCACTAGTCACATGTCAACAAAGAAAAATGATACAATCATCTTCAAAGATACTGGTAAAGGTATTGGATAAAAACATTCAGTCTTGGTTGAAAACCTAAACCCCTTATTAAAATATAAGGAGATAGATATATTTTAACATGATATTTAAAATATATATATAAAGAAAAAGTCATCATCATGTATAATAGTGAATTACCAAATCATTCCCACTAAAGTCTGGAATGAAATAAGATACTCACTATTTAGTATTGTTCTGGATGCTTAGCAAGCCAGTTAAAATTGGCTAGGGGAAGGCAAAATAAGGATTATTTGTACATTATGGGATTTTATACACTACCTAGGAAACTCAAGAGGATGGACAAAAATCTATCAGGAAAAAAAAATAACTGAGACAAGTATTTAAATTTTATATACAGATAACAATAGCTCTCTATATATACAGATATCCCAATGAGAACCCATAATGGAAGGAAAAGTTTCATTTATAAATAGAAATTTTAAAAGATAAAATATCCAGGAATATACTTTTAAATGTGCAGTATCCAGGGCACCCCTGGGTAGCTCAGTGGTTGAGCATCTCCCCTTGGCTCGGGTCATGATCCCGGGGTCCTGGGATTGAGTCCCACATCAGGCTCCCTGCAGGGAGCCTGCTTCTCCCTCCGCCTGTGTCTCTGCGCCTCTCTCTGTGTCTCTCATGAATAAATAAAATCTTAAAAAATAAAAATAAAATAAAATGTGCAGAATCCTTATAAGAAGAAAACTTGAAGGTGCTACTGAGGTATACGAAACAAAACTCAAATGAATGGAAAGACAACCCTGTTCTTGGAAGGAAGGCTGGATATTGTAAAGATGTCCCTTCACCCTAAATCAAACCATATGTTTTATATAATCTCAATACTATATCAATAGAGTATTTCTTGAATGAGTACTGCTCATTTTCTAGGGAACTAGAAAAACTGCAGTAATTAAGATAATTCAGTGCAGGGCAGCCCCGGTGGCTCAGTGGTTTAGCGCCGCCTGCAGCCCGGGGTGTGATCCTGGAGACCTGGGATCGAGTCCCACATCGGGTTCCCTGCGTGGAGCCTGCTTCTCTCTCTGCCTCTCTCTCTCTCTCTCTCTCTGAATAAATAAATAAAATCTTTTAAAAAATAAAATAAAATAATTCAGTGCAGGTGTATAAAACCTACAGAATAGAACAGTGAGTCTAGAAATAAATCTACCTATGGAAATATATTTATTATGTGACAAAGGTGGCATTTTAATCAATAGAGAAAAAATAGAACCTTTTCAATAAAAGGTATAAGGTAGCAAAACTAGCAAAATAAAATAAAATAGTTAAAAACAAAATAAAATAAAATAAAATAAAATAAAAGGTATAAGGACAACTAGCTAGCCATCTGGGGGAAGAAAAAAAAGCCAGATTCCCTAATTTGCTTCTTACCTCAAAATAAATACTAAATAGATCAAATATTTAAACATGAAAAATAAAGTAAAAACAGTAGGAGAAACACAATATCACTTTTTTTGAATTTTGGAATAGAAAAGGCCATTTGAAATCATCATGATATAAAACCCAAAGCCACAAAGAAAAATTTTACTTTTTTTGTAAATTTGTAATTTGATTCCCTGAAAAAGTAATGTCTGCACAATAAAATAGTCACCCTAAACAAAGTAAACAAACAAACAAAACTGGGGAAAAAATTATTTGTGACACATATGGCAAAGAGCCAGTTTTGTCTAAGAAGTTTTTTTACAAGTTAATGAGAAAAGTTCAACAGCCCAATAAATAATGGGCATGAAATATGCAGTGTGGTTCACAAGATCAGAAAAAAATACCTTTTAAAAATATACTGAATATGACTCATAATTATGGAAATGTAAATTAGACTTTTTAAAAATATGCCATTTTTTTTAACTTATTGGATTGGCAAAAACCAAAATCTCCTATAGATAGATATGGCAAAAAAAAATACCATTCTTTAAAACTATCAGCAACATGTATTGATTAGTACAAACTCCATGCAATCTCCAAAAAATTCCCATGTAATATAATCTTGTCCTGGCAGTCGTCATTCTAGAAACATATTCAAGAATTTATTCTAACAGTGTATTCATATATGTGCTCAAAGATACATGTACAAAGATGTCCATTGAAGCATTCTTTCTAATAGCAAAAACTGCAATCTAAATATCTCTCACTATGGAAATGGTTAAAAAAAGTAAAGTAAAAAAAAAAAAAGTAAAGTGTAGGTAGCTTTTACAAAGAATAAGATATTTCCTGGTGTGCTAATATAAAACTATTGCCAACATATGCTGAGTTTAAAGGAAAAAAAGCAAAGTCCAGAAGAGTGTATATTGTACATTCCATCTGTTCATAAAATGGCTATATCAATGCAGCATATCTCCAGAAGGCATCACAAGCAACTAGCAAGGATGATGGATTCTGGGAAGGGGAGCTTAGACCTGACCAGGTCAAGTATGAAGGGAGACCTATTTTTCATTGCACATTTTCTTATGCTGTGTGAATATTTTACTGCATGCCCATATGACTTGGAAAAACTAAACACTTCAAGAAAATAAATAACAAAAAGTAAATCTCCTTGAACAATTCAAAAAAGAAATTAAGGAGATAGTTCCATTTCTGACTACACCAAAATCAAAACAAAACAACAACAAAAAACAACAACAAAAAAAAAAAAACCCTTAAAAATAAATTTAACCAAAGAGGTAAAAGATTTGTACACTGAAAACAACAAAACATTATTGAGCGAAATGAAAGAAGATACAAATAAATGGAAAGACCTCTGTACTTATGGATTTGAAAACTTAAGATGTTGGTACTACCCAATACAATCTACAGATTCACTACAATCACTATCAAAATCCAAAACACACTTTCTGCAGAAAGAAAACTGCATCCTAAAATTCATATAGAATTTGGAGACCCCGCTGAGTGAAGTAAGTCAGTCGGAGAAGGACAAACATTATATGTTCTCATTTGTGTGGGGAATATAAATAATAGTGAAAGGGAAAATAACGGAAGGGAGAAGAAATGTGTGGGAAATATCAGAAACGGAGACAGAACGTAAAGACTGCTAACTCTGGGAAACGAACTAGGGGTGGTAGAAGGGGAGGAGGGCGGGGGGTGGGAGTGAATGGGTGACGGGCACTGGGTGTTATTCTGTATGTTAGTAAATTGAACACCAATAAAAAAAAAAAAAAAAAGAATTTGGAGACCCCAAATAGCTAAAACAATCTTGAAAAAAGAAGAACAAAGTTGGAGGCCTCAAAGCTCCTGATTTCAAAACTTATTACAAAGCTACAGTAATCAAAACAATATCATATTGGCATAAATACTGACTTATGGACCAATGAGAAAGAATAGAAAACCCAGAAACAAACTCTCATATATATGGACAAATGACTTCTGATAAGGATGCCAAGACTATTAAATGGGAAAAGAGTCTTTTCAACAGATTGTGTTAAGAAAGCTGGATGTCCACATGCAAAAAATTGAAGCTGGACCCTTACCTTACACCTTATACAAAAATTCCCTAAAATGAACCAAAGACCTAAGTGTAAGAGCTGAAAATTGTAAAACTCTTAGAAGAAAACAGAGGAAAAGCTCACGATGTTCAATTTGGCAAGGCTTTCCTGGATATGACATCAAAACACAGGAAATAAAAGGAAAAATAGACAAATTGGACTAGAACAAAATTAAGATTCCTGTGGATCTAAGGACATACTCAACAGAGTGAGAAGGCAACCTACAGAATGTGGGAAAATATTTGCAAGTCATATATTTGATATGGGGCTAATATTTAGAATATATAGTGAACTCCTACAACTCAACAACAAAAAAAGCAAATAACTCAATCTTAAATGGACTGACTGGGTGGCTCAGTCAGTTGAATGTTGGCCTTAGACTCAAGTTATGATCTCAGGGTCCTGGGATCAAGCCCCACATCAGGCTGTCTCTGCTCAGCGGGAAGTCTGCCTCTCCCTCTCCTTCTGTGTTTTATCTCCTTCTTTTGATCTCTCTCAAATAAAAAAATAAAATCTTTTTAAAAAAGACTTACCCTAAAAAATAAATATTAAAAAAAATGAACAAAGGACTTGAATGGACATTTCTGCAAAGATGATGCACAAATGGCCAGCAAATATCTGGAAAGATCCTAAATATCACTAAATATTGGAAAGCAGTATGGTGGTTCCTCAAAAATAGAATTATTATATGACCCAGAATTTCTACTTCTGGGTATATATCCAGAAGAATTGAAAGTGGAAGCTCATATCTGCACATGCATGCTCATAGCAGCACCATTCACAATAACCAAGAGGTGAAAGCAAACCAACTGCACATCAACAAACGAAGAGACAAACAAAATATGGCGTATGCATATTCAATGGAATACTATTCTACCTTTTTTTTTACCTGGCCCCCACCCACTTCCACCCTGATAACCATCAGTTTGTTCTCTAGAGTTAGGAGTCTGCTTCTTGGTTTGTCTCCCTCTCTCTCTTTTTTCCCTTTTGCTCAGGTGTCTTGTTTCTTAAATTCCATATATGAGTGAAATCGTGTGATATTTGTCTTTCTCTGATTTCACTTAGTATTATACTCTCTAGTTCTATCCCTGTCATTGCCAATGGCAAGATTTCATTCTTTTTTATGGCTGAGTAAAATATATATATATATATATATATATATATATATATATATATATACACCACATCTTCTTTATCCATTTGTCAGTCAATGGACACTTGGGTTGTTTCCATAATTTGGCTATTAATGATGATGTTGCTATAAATCAATCTTTAAAAAGAAGGAAATTCTGACACATGTTATAACATGGGTAAGCCTTGAGGACATGATGCTAAGTGAAAGAAACCAGTCACAAAAGGATAAACACTTAAAGAAGGCACTTAGGCACAAATGTATAGGAACAGAATGGAGAACAGTGGTTGCCAGGAGCCGGGGAAAGGGGAAAATTAGAGTTGTTTTATAAGTAGAGTTGCAGTTTGACAAGACAAAAAAGTTCTGGAGAGCCATCACACAGCATGTGAATATACTTAACACTAGCAAATGTACACTCAAAAGTGGTTAAGATGGTGAATTGTATGCATGCACTTTGTACCATAGTAAAAAAACGTTTTAAAAAGTTGATCTTGGGCAGGGGATGCCTAGGTGGTTCAGTTGGTTGAGCATCTGACTCTTGGTTTCAGTTCAGGTCATGCTCTTAGGGTCATAGGATCAAGCCTGGAGCCAGGCTCCCCAATCAGCGAGGAGTCTGCTTGAGATTCTCTCTCTCCCTCTTCCTCTGCCCTTTCCCTCAACTCACACGTGCTCTCTCTCGCTCTCTGTCTCTCTCTCTCTCTCAAATAAATAAATAAATCTTTTTTTTAAGTTGATCTTGGGGTACCTGGCTGGTTCAGTCAGTGGACTATGTGGCTCTTTATCTTGAGGCTGTCGGTTCAAGCCCCATCTTGGGTGCAGAGATTACTTAAAAATAAAATATTTTAAAAATAAAAAATAAGTTAGTCTCTAGACCCAAGGGTTTTCCAAGTAATTCTCTCTGTTTCTAGGTCCAGTGAGATATCGTCTTTGTCATCATCACCAGCATCATCATTTCTGCATACTAAGTATACATTGCCTTATTTAATCTGCAAAATTGCCCCATGAGGTTGTTGTTTGGATGTTATTTTACAGGAAACTGAAATTCAAGCGAGTTAAGTAACTTGTGCAAGATCAGTATGTTGCAGAGTTTAGACCTGAATCCTAGTCTGTCTTAATCCTAACCTTCATACATTCAACTAACTACGCCTCCTGTTTGACCACACCTCTTTGTCCTGCCTCCCAGGAACTGGGATGTGGAGGTGGACAGGGAGGCAGGAAAGCAGCCAGGAACTATCCAGTTGTTTTTGGGTTTGGGGGGCTTGCACTCTTGTGGCCCTATTGCACCTTAACCCTGCCCAGCCATGGGAGGTTTCAGGTGAATTAGATCAGACACATGTGGCAGCCCTAGAGAAGTAGACGAGGGTTTTATTGTATTAGTCATTTTTCCTGTCATCTTGAATTAGTGTCATATTAGCTTAATGCAATACTAACATGATACAGAAATGTTAGCATATTACAGACTACTCAGTGTGTCAAGTAAGAACTTTATCATATTACTCTGCCACTGATATTTCAAAGAAGGGGAGAAACGTGGCCATGAATTGGAGCTAGTTCACGCCAAATCCAAGTAAAACCCTCCAAGTGGGCCTTGAATAGGAGAAAGTAGTAAGAGAGTGTGTTAGGATGTCTGATTCCAGAACCTTCAATCCCATAGATATTAAAGAAGACTAATAATTAATGTAACAGGAATAAATCCCTGGTGAATTAGGCAACTTCAACTTCATATCCGTTTCCCCTGATTGACAAACACCAGACTTGAAGGGAAGTGATGTGTAAGGGACTCTCTACTTGGAACCAGAAGAGTCAGATCTTTGCTTCTCACAAGAGGTCAGACCACCCCACCCCACCCCCCACATGGCTAACACTTTGCTGCCAGGTGAATGGTCAAACTTCTGGTCTTAGGATAAATAAACCCTTAGGCGGTCCACCATTGATTCTCACGAAGTGATTAAATCTGAATTGTACCTCAAATTGTGTATGCAGCTGGATTTTTCTTTTCTTGGAAAAGGTCTGCAGATTCTTTCTTTATCATTATATTATTTTTTAAAGATATTATTTATTTGTTCATGAGAGACACAGAGAGAGAGAGGCAGAGACACAGGCAGAGGGAGAAGCAAGCTCCCCATGGGGAGACCGATACAGAACTCAATCCTGGAACCCGGGAATCATGCCCTGAGCCGAAGGCAGATGCTCAACCACTGAGCCACCCAGGTGTCCCAAGTCTGCAGATTCTTAAAAGTGAGCCTCAAGCCGGTAGGCACCTCTACACTAAAAGAAGATCAAGAAACATCAAGGTGGAGGGAGACAAGGAAGAGCTGGAAAACCCAGGATTCAACTCTGTCCTCGACTGGCTACATGACATGAAGTCACATCTGCCACAGTTACTTCCTCCAGGCAATGGGGATAATCATATCTGTGTTACGTACTCCACAAGGTTTGAGTGAGGATTATTAAGATGATGTATTTGAAGGAGTTTCAAAAAGGAGAAATTCCTTTTTTAAAAAAGTAAGCTATTCATACTTCCTTTAAAAATTATCATCAGCTTAGGGGTGCCTGGGTGGCTCAGCGGTTGAGCATCTGCCATTGGCTCAGGTCATGATCCCGGGGTCCTGGGATTGAGTCCCACCTCGGGCTCCTCAAAGGAAGCCTGCTTCTCCCTCTGCCTGTGTCTCTGCCTCTCTTTGTGTGTCTCTCATGAATAAATAAATAAATCTTTTTAAAAAATTAATAAAATCTTTTTTAAAAAACTATCATCGGCTTTCAATGGGAAGAAATTCACAGAGACTGGCACACATCACCATGATCACAACTCCTATATCTGCCCCTACTTGGTCCTGACAACAGCACCGACTATATTTCTATAAGCACTTTCTTACTTTTCTCACGGGAACGAGTCTTGGGGTTCCTCCACCTGTGGAGACTTAGAGACTTCATTGAATTAGCTCCTCATGGAATCATCTAAGATCCAAAAAGACAAAAACAAAAACAAAAACAAAAAAACAGTAACTTTGGCCAAGAGAGATCAAGCCAGTTTCTTATAGTGAGTCCAAGGCTTCATGTCCAAACCAGGGGAAGGATGTTGAACACAAGGTAGTAAGGCTCTGCTATAAATGTTCCTCTTAATTAAAAATCTATTAGCAAATTTCCTGATAGGCCGATGGTATTTACAAATATAAACTAATAGCTATTTATTAGAATGTTTATTCTAAGGTCTTAAAATGAGTTTTTCCTTGTAGTGTGATAATTGTTCAGATGGCTTCCTGCTGATTTAATTACTTCAATTAACAAGGATTCTCTGAGACTCATTTCCCCTAGCTTTGGATTTTCTCTGTTGTTATCACCGGGGCCTCATTTTTTGTAGCTTAAGGGCCAAGCTCATATTTATGCCACCTACCGCCAAACACCAACGTCAAAGAAGTGCAGTGGCAAGAGGGAGGACGAATAACCAGGCCTGTGCCAGTGTGCCCAGGGCCCTCCTTCACACACAAATAGGATGTTACTGCTCACACAGCAGGAAGCAGAGTCTTTTGGTTCAGAAACCAGGGCTAGTTGTGTCTGCCCACATTTTCACTTCTTGCCACCTTGCCACCAATGACATACTTTAAAGGGGTAGATATGAAGCCTGGTGGAGAGATAGACGGCCCAGTGAAAGAGCACCAGGCTCTGTGCCTGATGACTTGGATGTGGTGCCTTTAAAAAGATGTCCACTGATTCTTTAACACACCTCCCTCCAGAGCGTGGGCTGGGCTAAGTGACTCTTCCAACACGTAAAATATGGCAAAAGTGACCGTAGGTGATGAGATCATAGAAGACCTCAAGCTTTCCCTTTGTTCTCTCTTAGATCACTTGTTCTGGGTGAAGCTAGTTTCAATGTTATAGGCAACTCTATAGAGAGGTCCGCGTCACCAGGAACTGAGGTCCCTGGCCTCCTACCAGCAGACACGTGAGTGAGCCACCTTGAAGTGAATCCTCCAGCTTCAAACTAGCCCTCAGATGGCAGCCTGGCCAACAGCTCAACTGCCACCCTATGGGAAACCTATGCTACCTGTCCTTTGATTCATCAGCAAACATTTACCGAGCTCCAGCTAAGTGCCAGGCACTGTTCTAGGTTCTAGGTAGGCACCAGTGATGAGTCAGAGAGAGAAAGCACCTGCTTTCATGACAGCTGCATTCCCACGGAGTAAACCAGTGAAGGGATAAAACAACCAGGGTTGCTTCAGAGGGTGATAAGCTTTGCAAAAGAAATGAAACAGGGTAATAGGGTCAAAAATGCCTAGTAGGACTGGTTGGTGTACCTGGGGAGGCCAGCAGAAACCTCTCTCAGGAGTAGCATCTGAAATGAGGTTTGAAGAAATAAAAGGCTCAGAAATGAATGTTCTGGATAGAGGAAACAGCAAGGGCAAAATTGTTGAGCCTGGATGGATGGCTCAGTCGGTTAAGCATCCCTCTGCTTTCAGTTCAGGTCATGGTCCTGAGGTCCGGGGATGGAGCCCCATGTGGGGCTCCCTGTTCAGCGGGGAGTCTGCTTCTCCCTCTCCCTCTGCCTGCAGCTCCCCCTTCTTGGGCGCTCTCCTCTGCACATGCTGTTTCTCTCTCTCTCTCTCTCTCTCTCTCTCATATAGATAAATAAAATCTTTTTTAAAAACTGCTGAAGGAGGAAAGAGTTTGGGAGCTTGGGAATCAGAATGTCAGTGCACTGTGGGGAACATGGAGAAGGGGTTCAGAGAGATACTGGGAGACACCGGAGTGTGTAGGGTCTTAGAACCCAGTGGAAGGAGTGGCTGTGCTTCCAAGGGAAGTGGGCAGCCAATGGAAGGTTGGAAGTTGGGGAGTGATAGTCGGATGTGCAGCTTTAGAAGATCCTCTGGCTGCTGTGTAGAAGGGCATCATGGAAGGGGCGAGACTGGAAGCCCTGAGACCTGTTAACCCCAAGAGGTCAAAGGCCACATCTGGCCTGGGGTGAAGGCAGAAAAGATGAAGAGAAGACACAGGTTCGAACAAAGTTTAAATGCTGAATGGATATGAATGCTGAGAGATGGGACTTTGGGGGTGACAGACAACAAGGAATCAAAGATGGCTCTGATTTGGGATTTGAGCAACCGAGAGGAGAGAGGAGCTGGTGACTGACATATTGACAGTTCAAGTGGAAACAGGTCTGAGTCCCACCTCTGTGACTTGGTCCTAGGCGGGTCACCCTCCATGGTCAGTGAGAACACGCTTTCGGGTGAAACCTTCCTGTGGACCCAGGAAGGGTCCCATAGTGCTTTATAAATCGTGAAAAGTGCTTTAACATACATTAGGTATTTGAAATCCACATCTCTATGAGGTAATCCAGATGACTGTTTGTATCTCCATTCTGTAGGATGAGGAAAATTGATGGCCAGAGAAGTTACCGTGGTTTGCAGAACACCACCAACAAGAAAGAAGCCATACAGGGCTTATTAAAGGGGGAGCAGGTGGCATCTTGGACAATTCTTTGTGCTGAACTGCTTCCTGTGTGTTCAGCATCCTTGGCTCCTGCCCACTAGATCCCAGAGGGGACCCCCCCTTGCCCACATCCACCCACCCAATCATTTTGACAACCAGATGCATTTCCAAACTCTCCTCAGGGGGGCAGCACCTCGCACACATCAGGTTAATTGATGATTATCGTTAACTGTTAATCCCCTCCCCTCTACACGCGTGTGACCACACACACCCCTTCCAAAAAACAAACAAAGACCCTTATCCAGCTCTACCCTCCCTGAATTAAGTTGTTCGTGGGGCTCTCCCTCTCTGCCACACACTTTGGGTACAGAAAATGCACAGATGGCTCAAATTTGTGCCTCACCTGGATGACTTCTCGGCCAGGTAAGAAGCTCATACCTCCTGCTGCAGCACCTAGAGAAAAAAAAAGAATTAGTAAGGTTTCCCAGGCCCGATCTCATGCAAAATCTCCAATATGAAAACATGAATTTCTTCCTGCTGGTGATAAACAAATATCAGGAGTCTGAATATACAAACACACTATACAGAAGAGGATTCTGGAACCTCGGGCAAAATATTATAATATTTTCATGGGCTGCCCAAATTCCAAGCATTAGATTTGATGAACAGCTTTATTGAATTTTGTGGATAAATATTTAAAGCCTTCGAGGGCTTGTGTAAATCACACCTAGGCAGACGCACTTGCTCACAGCGCCACCTGCTGGCAGCCGCTGGTGTGGCGCAGGGAAGGGGACGGGGAGCGAGGATTCCACCGAAAATTCAAGCGGGTCCGGGCACGCCGGCCACCCGCGCTGGCCCCGCGACCCAGCCCCTGTGCAGACCAACCCTGAGACACCGCTTCCCGAGCCTCAAGGCATCGAAGAGCAAAAATTATCAAAAGCCACATGAGATGAAGGAAGCCAAGGGAAAGAGGGTATGAAAGAAATGCAAGAATTTCCTGGGTTTAGAGGAATTTTGGAAACATAGTGCCCTCCAGAGGTCATACAACCCTTCCCCCTGCTCCAGGCACAAAAGTACCTGGAACCGGCAGGAGAGGCGGGGAGAGTTCACAGCCCCCACCCAGGGTACAGTCTCCCAGGGTCCTTTGTTCCCTTGGTTCCCTGACACTTCTCACATAAAGGATTATTGCACGGATCTTTACAAATCACGTCCTGGCAGCGTACGGAGGGGCGTGGGAAGTGTTCGTGCAGATTGTATGGGGGAAATTGGCAAAATAGAATGGATGTGTATTTATTTGCACGTGTGGTGAGCGGAAAGGATATGCACCAAAACATTAGCAATGGTTATCTCTAATGGTGAGAATGGGGTGTTTTTTTTTTTAATTTTCTTCCCTGTGGTCTTCTGTATTTTCCAAATTTTCTCTCATGAACACGTATTTTTGTTGTTGTTGTTGTTGTTGTTGTTGTTGTTAAGAGAAGAAATCTTAAGAAAAATAACATGACCCCAAGAATGAATTCCTCCTTTCCTCCCTCCAGCTGTCTTGCAAGTTCATTTCCTCTGGTTTTACCCTCACAGTAGGTAGATGAAGGTGATTATTAATGATGATGATAAGAATTCGCAGTTGAGCATTTACTACTTAAGGCAGTGCTTGGAAAGCACCTCGCTCAGCATCTGGCAAGTAGGAAAAGCTGAGTTAACGTGAGCTAGTATTATTATTATTAATATTAATATTGTCATTGTTAGCCTCCTAGGCAGGTTCTTTTGGTTGTAAGAAAGAAATTCATTCCATCTAGCTCAACTGAGGAATATTCTCAGAAGTATTTCATGGAATGCAAAGGTAAGAACCAAAGCACAGCTGGGCCCCATGGGAACTGAAAATGGGAAGCCAGGAAGAATCAAGACTCCTCTTCCTCTCTTTACTTCAGCCTCTCTCTATTCTATGCCCTACTCTCTTACCAACCCGTGTTTCTTTGCGCAGAGCTTGTAATATCCACTCCCAAACTATTCCTAGCCCCCCAACCTCCCGCCTCTGTGCGCAATTAGCTAACCTGCTCAGTTTCGATCTCATTTCAGATTCCTGAGTGGAGAATTGCATTGACCCAAATTCATCATGTTTCCACACTACACCACCCAAATCACTTACCACTGGCCAGCCAGTGGATGAATTACCCTTGGATCAGGTACCCGCCATTAGTAAAATTGGCACGGTAAGAGGAATTGGGTCACAAGGTACAAATATGCCACTGCCGGCATCTGTCTGGGGCTAGAGGTAAAAATATGCACAGAGAAAGCAGTGATTGACATTTCTAGAACAGCATCCACTTGTTTCCATTTGTTTTTGCAAGGTTTCCTTCCTGTCTGTCCTCATAGGCTGATTTCTGTGTTTGATGCTTGAATAGTAATGGAAAAGACTTGTCACAGGTTGGATTTCCCAAGTGGATTCTGAGATGGGGGTATGGTATGAGGGGCTCGTTAGGAAGTATTCTTGGGGTCAGGACCAGATAAAAGAAAGGAAGGAAACAAGTTTGGTACAGAGAGAGGTCAAACTGTGATGAGATCTCAAAAGAAGTTTTGGCAACCCTGTAGGGCGTCCTAAAGATGTGCATGCCCTACAAAACTCTCCTTACTTGGGGCAAGAGAGACTTTTCACCTCCAACTTTGAACAGTCACACTTCCAGACAAGTTGACTCATGAGAAATGCTGTTGAGCTATGGCATGAGCCATACTCATGAGCTATGGCAGGCTCTTAGTTCTTCAAAGATTTTTCTCTCACCCTCTACCCTGTCTTGTCAGGATAAGGCCTCTAACGTGCTAGCCACTTCTTGCAAATCTAGTCAGATCATCATGATTTTATCAATATAGTGGAGCAGTGTGATATTCTGTGCCATGTGCAGACAACCCAGATCAACTCAAAGTGCATTATGATAGAAGGGCGAGAGTTAACATAGTCCTGGGATAAAACTGTAAATGCATACTGTTGACCATTCCATATGAAGAGCAGGCTGTTTCTAATCTTCTGATAGGGAATGAAAAGGGCACATTTTGCCAGATCAATGACCATATACTATGCGCCTGTGTGTATTAGCCATATCTTTTCCGTATTCCGATGCTCTGACATCTGAGCCCCTGCTGAGCCTGGAGGAACTGTCCCCCCCAAGGCTAGTCAATTTCTAGAGGCAGTACATGGCCCGCCCACTAGCACACTTTTCAGATGCAAACCAACCAATCCAGTTAGCCATACCTTCAACCACCTCTTTTTCTGGGCCCTCACACTCTGGTCTTCTTTCATCCCAACCCAGTCACCCAGGCTAGGTATCAGACAGCTAAGGACAGCCCCTGTGCCCCAGAGCCCACTAAAATCACTCAAACCCTATCCTAAACCTACTTACCCTGCCTCACCCATTCCTTCATAAAGAAACCACAGTGAAGGCAGTTGCCCCCCTATTCCCTCTGTCTCCTGACTGACACTGGGACCCCCCATTCTGGGGTTTGACATGCCTGCTTCTCTTGGGAACTCTGACTAACAAAGTATCTTTCCAATGATAATCATCTCCTGATCTGTTGATCTTACTGAACCCAAATTTTCTATTCCTACCCTATAATTTAGAATATTGTGGCTTTGTTAATCTGCTCTAGAAAAGAGACTACATCTGACATAATGGCTGCTCAATAGGGAGGTACTACTTGGTGGAGGATAAAGGAGTCCACTATCCTATTCCAGAATCTACCTGATATTTGCAGAGGCCAGGCTAATGAATTGAATGGGGATATGATGAGGACCACTGCCTCTGAACTCTTTAGGTCTTTCGACCAGCATTACTCTGTCATCCCCTTTGGATGAGATCTTGTCTTTAATTGATTATCTTTGCCAAGGCTGAAGTGGGAGGCAGAGCCTTCTACTTGCCCTTCCTTACTATGATAACCCCTACTCTGTAGACCAAGGACTGTGCAATTAAACCAACTATCAAGTATGTCTATCCCATTAATACCGTTCAAAACCTGGGACAGGACAACTGGCAGAGTCCACAGACCTTGTAGATTGTGAACTGGACTATAGTCAAGGACCTCAAATCTGTCTCTAATTAGACTCCTGCTCTAATAGAGGGTCATGACAATGCTTTGGCCTCTCGGGGTCAATGCCAGTTGGGATCCTGTGTCCAACAGTCCTTGAAATTTGGGGGCATTAGCCTCTTCCCAGTGTATAGTTACTCAAGCAAATGGCTATATGTGCATTTGGGGAAAGCCTGAAAGAATCATTAACATGTCTATTTACATCACAAGGCTCTTCCTTGCGGAGGACTGGCCTCTCACTGGGTTTGGTCTTCCAAAACTGGCCCAGATCTGGCAAAAATGAGCAATGTGTTGTGCCTTTTTATTAGAAGTGATTGCTTTCCTGATCATCCACCCTTGGTCTCTTTTGATTGTACACGTTTAGTAGCACTCTTATTGGCTGCTCACCTTTCGCCCTTGGAGATATCTTTTTCCTTTAAGCATCTTCCTAATGCTCTACAGGAAGGGTCTTCCTGGTTGCTTCTCTGACCTTTCAATTCATTACATAATTCCGTCCACCTGATGCTCAATGTCACCATCTGGCCTCCATTTCCCCAGAATGCTAGCTTCCCTGTCATGGTATACCCTAGAGTTAGCCTTGGGCTGCCAAGGAGCCCCATTAACCTTCCAAGGGCTACTGCTGTTCTGCTCACCACACATTCCAGTTCTGCTCACCACACATCCCTTATTTCCTTACTAAATGTATCTCCTCCAAGTCTTTCCCTGGCACACAAGCACCTGGTGGGTTTTCTGGCCTTATTCTGAGCCTTTCAATACATTTCCATCACCTTCCGTGAAAATTCTGGCATTTCCACCTCATTTATCACGGGCCAGTTCTTTATCCATGCCTCTAAAAACATCCTAGCAGCAGGTCCACATCATCTCCTGGGTCACCGCCTCATTCCCTGTTGGCTTCTCAACAATTCCATCATCTGTGTAACTACTTTCTGCATTAAATTCTCTCATTTGAAATACTTAGAGGTGTTTCTTTTTTTTCCTGGTGAGACCTAAATGATTCTCCATTCAACATCTCCAGATTAAAACTCCCTTAGGGAAGGAACCATCTGTTCTCCATCTTTGAGGCATCTAACTAAGCACCTGATATTTAATCAGTTCTCAGTAGAAGTTTGATTAATTTACTGGACAATATTTACATAGAGGATAATTTCTCCAGCTACAAATGTCTGCCATGTGTGTAGTGAAAGGTAAGCTTCTGAACATATTGTGAAGCTTCAGCCTTTGAAAAAAAATTAGAAATATTCCTGCCTTCCATTGAAAAGAAAGTTTTAAATTCTTTTTTTTTTTTTAAGATTTCATTTATTTATTTGGGGGTGGGGAGCAGAGGAAGAGGAATGAGCATACTCCCAGCTGAGCATAGAGCCTGATCCCATGACCCTGATCATGACCTGAGCAGAAATCAAGAGTCAGACACTTAACCAACTGAGCCACCCAGGCACAAACCCTCCTTCTATTATAGCTGCATTTATATGTCATTTTTGGTCACTAGCATTTCTTCAGAAAGCAAAAACTCCTGAAAATCAATTTCCCAAATCACCCCACAATAACGGCACAGTTTCCCCTTCTCATAGGCCCTGATCACTCTTGCATGTTTCCCTTTCTGCCATGAAGTCTTGAGCTAACAGAAAACTTTAGCCATTCCCTAATCTAATCACTTTATTTTGCAACCTAAAAAGCAAAAAGAGCTGAGGAAGATCAATGGCAAGTAGTGGTAATAGTAGAGAAAAGCAGGAGAGGAGAAGAGGGAGGAAGAAGAGAAAGAAGAGGAATGGGAGGAAGGGAGGGGAGGAGGAGAAGAAGAAGAAGAAGAAGAAGAAGAAGAAGAAGAAGAAGAAGAAGAAGAAGAAGAAGAAGAAGAAGAAGAAGAAGAAGAAGAAGAAGAAGAAGAAGAAGAAGAAGAAGAAGAAGAAGAAGAAGAAGAAGAAGAAGAAAAGAATAAGGAGAAGAAGAAAAGATATGACCCCTACTCTAATGAAGCTTCTGGATTAGAGATTTTTTGATCTATTGAAGTATTTCAGAAAGTAAACCTTATAAAAAGTGACTCTGAAACATAGAAAAGAAGGGTCCATCTCATTCAAAAATTAGCAAACTATGGCCTATGGACCAAATCCAGCTTGCAGCCAGCTTTGCATAGCCCACAAGTTAAGAAGATTTCTACATTTTTAAAGAGTTGTAACAGAGGGGCACTGAGGTGGCTCGGTTGGTGGAGCATCGAACTCTTGATTTCAGCTCAGCTCATGATCTCAGGGTTGTGAGATTGACACCCACACTGGGCTCCATGCTGGGTATTGAACCTCCTTAAAATTATCTCTCTCGCTCTCCCCCTCCCCCTGCCTCTCAAATAGATTAAATAAATCTTAAAAAAAAAAAAAAAGAGGGTTGGAACAGAAAGAGAGAGGTGTGATACAGACCCAAAGTGGCCCAAAAAGGATAAAATATTTACTCTTTTGTCCTCTAAAGAAAAAGCTTGCTGAACCTTAGCCTAACTTCAAAGAAGCAATGAGTATTTGTTGAATTTGCCTTCCCAGCATGCATTTCCCTCTCCCATTTTCAGATATGTCTTCTGGATGGGACTGGCCTTACCCCCATTTCCAGCATGGAGCCTGAATCCGTACTTGAAGAAATATCCCTTGTCTATGGTAATGGTTCAGGAATGGGTATGGGGCTCCATTCCAGCCAATAACAGGCTCCACAGACTCTTGGAATCTGTTGAGAGAAAGAAGCTACCTTGCTCTCCCTTCCTCGGGATTTGAAGCTGTCAGGATGTAAGCCTGAAGCCACTGGGGTTGGTGATATGGAGACAGCCAATCTGAAGAAGGAAAGCAAACTATTAGTCCTGCTAACTTTGTGTTGTTTTTGTTTGTTTGTTTGTTTGTTTTTGCTTATTAGGTTTATGTCACTTGGAACCTAAACAGTCTTCACAATGTGTGGAAGTAATCATGATAAATAATATCTATTGCCTCCATCGATCAAATGATTTGTAATTCAGGAAACTGCTAAATGAGTCATAGACCAATGGAACTACAAGTTCCGGGGAGTCTTTTTTTTATATTTACCTTTATACACTGTCCCCAGCACAGCTCCAAAGCCTGCTGACTGCTCAGGAACTGCATCATTAGAGTCCTTTAGAACTCATCAACCAGGGGCACCTGGGTTGCTCAGAGTTGATTAAGCAGTTGAATCTTGATCTCAGCTCAGGTCATGATCTCACAGTCCTGGGATCAAAGCCCTTGTCCAGCCCCGGGCTCAGCAGGAAGTATGCTTGACACTCTCTCTCTCCCTCCGCCCCTTCCCACCACTCACGCTCTCTAAATAAATAAATAAGCCTTAAATTAAAAAAAAAAAAAATTCATCAACCAAACCCTGGTTCCAAAGAACTTCACCTGGTTCCTTAGAGCTTAAGTAACATTTGCAAAGTGCTATGATCTGGGAACAATTGTGAAGATTTGATTCAATCCTCCAAGCACCCTTTTAGCCCTAATTCCTCAACTGGAAATTCATCCTGTTATTTGGGGTTTTTACTACCAGGAATCTTTCCTTATTCACCAGATTTTTGCCTTTCTTAGTTTCATGCAATTTCAGAAAGTTTAAGCCGGAAAAGATGTTTGCAGCCACTCACTCCTGGGTTTCCCAAAGTGTGGTACACATAACAGTAATGGGTGTCAAATTAATCTCAGAGGTTGCACTAAATGCCAGATAATGGCATTAAATATTTCTCAAACAAAAAAAAAAATAAAAATAAAAATAAATAAAAATAAAAAAAATAAATAAATATTTCTCAAGCACATTGTATAAAGTTATATTTCCTCCTTAGTTTTCATTCCCTCTTCTGATCATAAAGAAAAGAAATGCTGTAGGCTGGTGCTACTACTATATCTTTAATGGCTTTTTTTGTTTTCTCTTCCTTAGTGACTTTCTAGATTTTTCTACAAAGACCCAACCTCAGACTCAGCCTTCAGCTGGCCACAGGTTCCAGCTGGAAATTCAGAGCATTGGTTTGTTTTCATGGAATTGCTTTTACATTTCCCTTGTATTTACCTGGAAAATATACTGTTTTTGCATTTATCGTCAGGATATAAGGCTTCCTGTTTAAATAAAATATTTGTTTTAAATGGAGTATTTGAAGAATTTATTAAGTACACTGCCTAGGTGTTCTACAAATAGGGCAAAGGTTGTCATATAAATAATCTGGGCTTTGGAATCACTGATGTAATGCAACCCTCCCTTTAAGTTAAATTACTCATGCTCCTTGGTATCACTCTTGTCATATAGACTCTCATCTTGTTAAATTTTATTTCTGGATATCTTGCCCTTTTTTTCCCAAAGATATAACTTATTTATTTGAGAGGGAGTGCACGCATGCACACGTGCAAGGGAGTAAGGGAAAGAGCAGAAGGGGAATAGAGGGAGCATGAAAGAATCTTCAGCAGACTCCGTACTGAGCTTGGGGCTCAATGCAAGGCCAGTGCGGAGCTCAACCTGAGCTGAAACCACAGTCAGATGCTCAAGACTGAGGCACCCAGGCACCCCCTGGGTATCTTACCTCTTAATGCAAACCCTTCTCCTGTTCCCTTTCACCCGATGAAGACAACCACTGTATGATGTTTTTAGTAAATGTGCTCAGATTTGTTTGTGGCTCTGAAAAATAAATGGCATGGTTTTGTTTTTTTTTTTTTTGTTTTTTTTTTTGTTTTTTTTTTTTGTTTTTTTTTTTTTTAATGGCATGGTTTTGTATAGCAAATTTGTTTTGCTAGATTCAATTCTGGTTTTTACTTTTTTCACTCAGTGCTGTTTTTATGATTTATTTACTTTCATTTCCTCTAACTGCTGCATGATATTCAACAGTATGCATCTACCATGTTTTTTTAATCTAGACCCGTGTTGATGGACATCCATGGTGTTTCCACTTCCTTCCCACCTCTCAACAACACTATTATGAGCATCCTCATACGTGTCTCCTGGCACACTCATATACCAGTATTTCTAAGGCTTTTACCCAATTGTGGGATTGCTGGATTGTACAATGCTTAATTTTACTAAATACTGTGGTTTGTGCTTAAGAACAGCTGAATATGTTTAAATATTCACAAGTAGAACATATAATTTGCCAAATCTCCACAGCCTTGCCAATATTTGGTATTATCCAAATACATGCCTTAATGTTTACAAATTTAATGAGTGTAAAGTGATATCTCCTTCTTGTCTTAATCTGCGTTTCTCTGATTTCAAATGAAGTCGAGTATCAGTTCACACACTTTCCCATCTGGAAATTGCCTGTTCATAATCTTTTCCTTTTCTTCTTTTGTGTTCTCCATTATTTTCTTGTTCATTAAAAAGAGCTCCTTGTATATTCTAGATATCGACGTTGCAAATATGGTCTCTAAAACCTAAAACATAATAATGTGTAGCTTCCAAACTAATAGGAGATGAAATAATAAACTATCAATCCAAAAGGATATAAGAAAGGAGATAGAAATAAACGTAAAATGTGTAGAACAAATAGAAGTCATATAGTAAGACTATAGATTTAAACTCAAATATATCAGTAATATAGAGGGACCAATCATTCCAATTAAAAGACAAATTATTTCAGCCAGATATTTTTAAATTACAAGTTGTTTACAAGAAGATATCTAAAACATAAGGATAAAAAAATTATAAATAAAATGGCAGAAAAAAAATATCTGCATAAGCATTACATGTTTAAAAGCTGGTATAACTAGAGGCACCTGGGTGGGTCAGTCAATTCATCATCTGTCTTCAGCTCAGGTCATGATCCCAAGGTCCTGGGATTGAGCCCCGCATCGGGCTCCCTGTGCAGCAAGGAGCCTGCTTCTCTCTCTCCCTCTACCTACTGCTTCCCCTGCTTGTACTCTGTCTCCATCAAATAAATAAATAAAATCTTTTAAAATAATAATAATAAATAAAAACTGGTATAACTGTGTTAATATCAGACAAAGCAGACTTTAAGCAAAAGCCTTATCCTAATGATAAAACTTTCAGTTTAGGGACTCCTGGGTGGCTCAGCTGTTGATCACCTGCCTTCGGCCCAGGGCTTAATCCTGGAGTCCCGGATCAAGTCCCACTTCGGGCTCCCTGCATGGAGCCTACTTCTCCCTCTGCCTAGTTCTCTGCCTCTCTCTGTGTGTCTCTAATGAATAAATAAATTTAAAAAAAAATTTTTAAAGAAACTTTCAGTTCATCCTGGAGATAGAGTAACAAGAGACATGTGTACCTAATAACATAGCCTCAAAATATATAGAACAAAAATTGACAATATACAAAAGAGACAAAAGCACAATCATAGTGGAAGATTTCAGTAATAGCTTACAGAACAAACAAAATCAGTAAAGATCTAGAATATTTGAATAATACAATTACAACATTGTTTTAATGGACAGCTATAGAATACCATAACTAGTGACTACAGAAAACACATATTCTTTCCAAGAACATATGTAATATTTAGAAATATTTCTGGTCCATAAAACAAGTCTCAAAAAATTTCTAATGATTTAAACCATCAGAGTATGTTTTCTGACCCTACAGTAATGCAAAAAATCAATTACAAAACAAAAGCTAAAAGAATTCATAAGTTTGAATATTTAAAATACACTTCTAAGTAATCCATAGATCAAAAAACTACTATGGCAATTCACATATATTTTAACCAAATGATAATAAAACTAATAGATAATAAATTATGTGTAGACATAAATACTTACCAGCAGTAGATAAACTCATATTTTAAGAAAAATTCATAGCTTTTTTAGAAAAATAAAGACAATCAAAGAGTTAAACATATATGTTAATAAGATTGAAAAAGAAATAAAAAAGGACGTATAAAGAAATATAGGAAGAGATCAAAAAACAAACATCAATAAATAAAACCAAGAAAGGCACAAGTTTGTTTTTGGAGAAACTACCAAAATTAATAAACCTACGATAAGACTCCAAGAAAAGCAGACAGGAGGCACAAATAATCAAAGTCAGAAATGAGGCATTGCCACAGATTCTTTAAACATTTAAAAAATCATAAGAAGTTTTTACAAACAACTTTATGCAGGTTGAAACAAATTTAGTTGAATGAACAAATTCAAAAAAATTAAGAAGATATGGAAATAGAAAAATTGAAATAATCCTAAAACATTCATTTACAAAAAATGGAGGCTTCAACTCAGATTATAGAGAAAAGGCAAACTGGTGGTCTCTGGGCCAGCTCATTACAGACATTTTTTACAGTCCTTATACTGTTTTAAATGTTTTTGTGAACTCTGAATGCCTTTATTTTTTTTTAAGATTTTATTTATTTATTCATGAGAGACACAGGCAGAGAGAGAGGCAGGCTCCATGCAGGGAGCCCAACGTGGGACACGTCTCCAGGACCACCCCTTGGGCTGAAGGCGGTGCTAAACCTCTGAGCCACCCGGGCTGCCCTGAATGCCTTTAGACTAGGCATATGATCTTCAGTTCACTACAGGTCTTACCTGGTGGTTCACTTAGGGGCCCCAGAAGGTATTTTTTGCAACCCTTGAAATCACTCAAACCCATTATGATCATTCTAGTTTCAAACAGGTGCATAAAAAGAGGTCTACCTAATGCTGATTTTCCTAAACTTATCAAATTTAGACTATTTTACAAGTTCCTCCAAGTGAATTTTCTTCTTTTGAAGCCAGATATCATTGCTATGTGTAATGGGACACATTTACACGTCCATAGACCCCTTTCAGTTGGTGACTTAACCATAGTTTATCCAAACTGCAATGGTAAGAGAAAATACACCTCAAGACTCATTTTACTTCTGACACCAGTTGCAAGTTTGAGGGATTACCAAAATGAGTCTTTCTGGCATGGCCAGCCCCCACCCTAAGACTATCAGGTGCAGCTAGACCCATGCTAAAACCCAGTGTGGTCAGACCCTGCCTTAAACAAAGACACTCCAATCATGTACCACAAAGATTACCTCCCAGAAGCTGAGGGCAAAACCAAATATCTCTTTGGGCAAGGCCAAATTCTTTACTACACAGGACTGATGATGTGGGAAACAAAGGCAGAAGAGAAATTATTAAATTTCCTTACTACCTACAGCCTACTAACAAGCCCTTGAAACAGGCAGAGGGACATTCCTCTAGGGACTCAGCTGCCTCTATGTTAATACTTTGCTAAGGGCAAAAGGCAATCCTAGCCTGACCATCCCCCACTACCACCCTCCCCTACCCCTCCCTGGGATCCTGTAAGTCTACTTTAACATATAAAAATTCCTTTAGAAATTCCCTTTACCTCTAAACCACCCCCACCCCCCACCCCCAAGATATGTGTTGGCAATCATCCCCCAAGCATAAGACCCATCGACATATATCTGAAGGGTCTCATGACTCAGGTTTTATTAGATGGTAATAAATGACCTTCTCCCAGCAATAGCTGGCCCCCTCAAGGTCCTGGAAACCCTGCTTCCTAAATTCCTTAGAGTATGTCCCTAACCCTCTCCCAACTTGAAAGTATATAATGAGCCATTCCCCATGACCTCGGTGCAGCTCTCTCTACCCACGAGTCCTGTCCCCGTGCTTGAGTAAGTCTACCCTTTTGCATCAAAGACATCTCAAGAATTTTTTCTTGGCTGTTGGCTTCCAACCCTTACGTCTTTCCTACGTCACTGACATATAAATGATAGTTCTTAATTCACACTCTCTGGAGTCCAACCTATCAACCCATTTACATAGGGACAGGAACAAATGCAAAGGGACCCGTTTTGAGAAAGGGGCTATAAAAAACAGAGTAACCGAAATGCAAAGTAACATCTTACTATATTCTTTCCATAGGAGATATTGTCTCATACTTCTTAATGTTATATCCCTGAGTAACTCACTTGAGATCCCAGCTGGTTTTCTAAGGCAATTTCAGCAAAATAAAAAGGTTAAAGCCACTGAAAGCTCACCCTGCCTCTTCCTATTAGGTACAGTTTTTGTATCTCTTTTCTTTCTTGGCAATCTATGTGGAAAACTAAAGAGATCTTTACCCCAGAATAAGCAGCTCTGTACCTTTGTTTTGTGGCTGACACCTTTCAGAAGAAAAAAATAATTTAACATGTCTCTTCTATTTGAGTTCCTTGACAACCGGACTACCCAACCACAAAGAGATCGTGGCTGTCATAGAAACAAGCCTTGGGATTTTTCATAATACTAGTCACATAATATCCCTCAATAAAGTGGTCACTCACCTTTTAAATATCTAACTTATAAAAATCTTCATTTGTCAGTGATTATATATTCTTCAGAAACATTATTATAAAATTCTTTGAACAGCAAGCTCTCCTTGTGCATTCAAAATCTGATTTACATATGAGTTTTCGGGAGCATAGCATAGTATATAGTGAGATCTACCTTGTTTATTTGCTTAGCATTATACCATTTTTTTCCATAAATGGTATAATGGTAACATTTAGCCCAGGCTGCACTGGAATTATTACAGATTGTGAATTAATGGCATCTCTGTTTGGCATAGTATCTCATGCACACTGAGTGCTAAATAAATATTTGTTGTATTGAATTGAATTTGTGCACGTTTTATTATACATCCATGTTAAAGCTCTCAGAACTTGAGATAAGAGCCTAATGGGGCTGTGAGTGTAAAATGAGTTCAATTGTTTAATATCTAAGAATCTACATGAAAGAATACCAAATCCTCTGCCATGTGGTTTCTTGAGCAAAAGCACATTTGATCAGCACTGATAAGACAATAGAACGAATCATAGAGCCTGTGTCACTTTTTTTCCGAATCCACAGTAACATATATATTCATCTTGTCAGCTTGCTATATAAATAGATGAGGTAAAACAACATGGCATTTGTTGTACTTCAATTACTTTCTTGTATAATGTCAAGAAGTAAAAGCTAACAAACCATAACTTTTCTTGACATTTCCTCCCTCAAGTGACCAATGATGGATTTGCCTTAAAAAAGCATTCATCATTTTAAAGAAGGGTAGAGACAGTAGATTTCTTTGTGGGTTTTTTTTTTTTTTCATTTTTTTAAGCTAGTGGGTAAATTGAAAAGCCCAGCTCTCCTGCAGATGGGAACCAAACCTGGTTGATAAGATTACATGTTTCTAATCCTGGGGGATGTTTGAAGTCATCCAAGGAGAGAAAGCATTTGCTGTCATAAATGGTCTGGAGATGGAGCTGAATTCCCAGACAGGCCAAGAGGCCACTCTCACCATTACACCCCCTCTTTCCCCCACCTCCAACCCACATTTCCATTAAACTGTATATACTTTGTCAAGCAAACCTTTTTATGGGGCTGAAGCTGACTGCCCAGCATGATTGTTAGGACCACTGGCATTTGAATTTGAGGGACATAGTTGCAAATACCATCTCTTCCATTTACCAGCTCTGTAAATTTGCTCAAATTATTTAATTTCCCTAGACCTACTATCTTGCCTGTAAAATAAAGCCAATAATATCTAATTTCACAGAGTTATGGCAAAGGATAAAATTAAATAACATGCTAAAAATGCTCACTGCAGGGACTGCTCAAAAAATATATATATATTACCAAACTCATCGTAAGCTCCATGACGACCAGAACCATGTCAGGCTTATTCACCATTTATATCCTCAGGAACTAGCACAAAATTTGACCCTTAGGTGTTAAATATTTGTTGAATAAATTAATATATGGATGCTATGATGATGATTTTTATCATTAGTATCCCCTTTGGATGCCAGGAATCAGTGTATCAAGAAAATAATTACAGATAGCAGGTGTTGAGCATTATTAAGTCTAGGCATCCTATGATTTCATATGTGTTAAATCACTTGGGCATCACATCAATCCTAGGAGATGGGCTCTACTATTATCATAATTTTATAAACAAAGAAATTGAGGCACAGAGAGGTTAAATAATTTGTCCAAGATTACACAGCCAGTAAGCAGTGGAACAGGGATTCAAGCCCAGCAGCAAATCATTAAATGACACTTTACCAGGAAGAAGGGTCATTCAAATAATAATGATAATAGCTACTATTTACTGAACATGTATGAGGTGATAGTCATCATTTTTATTTAGCATTCACAATGACCTTTGGAGTCATAAGTACTATCATTTTCCAGGTGAGGACTGGGACACAGATTGGGTAAACAAACTACCCAAGTGTACGTAGCAAGAAAGCAAAGCTAGGATTCAAACCCAGATCTGTCTGATTGCAAAACCATGTGTTATGATCCTCACGTTTAAGAACGTGATAGAATACTTTGAGGATGGACCTTGAAACCCCTTGTCAGATTTTCTATTATGCTAGATGTAGGAAAGATTAGCACCTGTTCACTGATGTGTTTTTTTCTTCTTTCTGGGCACACGACAAGATGTTATTTTCCAACCTTGCTGGTAATTGAGTGTTATCATAAGCCTGATTTCTAGCCAATGAACATGAGGGGAAATGATGTGTTTTACTTCCAGGCCTGCCCTGTAGAAACCTCCACATTTGCTTCTCCATGCTCCTACCCTTTCTCTGCTAGATACAGAAGAGAATGACCAGACTCTGGTACAGGGGTCAGCGAACTATGCTCTAGAGCCAAATCCAATTTACCACCTTTTTTTTTTCCTAAATAATGTTTTATTGGAACCAGTCACCCCATTAATTTATTTATTGTCTATGGCTGCTTTCATGGTACAATGGCAGCATTGAATAATTGTGACAGAGACTGTATAGAATACAGACCCTAAAATGTTTACTATCTGGTTCTTGGCAAAAACAAACAAACAAATGAATGAACAACAAAAAAAAAACCTAACCCCTATTCTAAGGAATAGCACAGCCACAAGATGGAAGGAGCCTGTGTTCCTAAGTGAGTTGGTCATAGGAAGCCACCATGAACACCAATTCCAGCCAATTAATTACTGGGAAAGAAATAAGCTTCGGTAATGAGCCATTTCATTGCTGGACCTATTTGTTATAGCAGCTATCCCATCATAAGTTCTTCACAGGACACTTTAGTTAGGGAAAATAATAACATCCTTCTACATCCAGAAAGAATAACCTCCCTACGCTTCTCAGAATCATCCACACATTCTCGCTGCTTCTCCGTATCATTTAAGCCTCTCATTCAGCCACCACACTTAGAAATGGAAGCAGCTTCCCCTTTGTGAGAATGTAGCAGACAAGCATCTCCATTACCCCCGGGGAGACCTGCCAATGTCAGGGTTCCACCTGGTGTCCCGGCTTATTGGCAATTTTTTTGTTTTTTGTTTTGTTTTGTTTTTTTAATTTGGGGTTTCAGCATTCCAAAGAGAAACAGAATCACAGCACTTATGCAATAATCCCCTCTATGTTGAGAAATAGGATTCTAGCAAGCATGGAAAAAATATATATTTTTATTAGGATGGCCAAAACTAGAATGTAATAAAACACAGACCTTTCAGAAGAGGAGGGGAGAAAACTTTCACTTAAGGGAAGGAAAGCCAAGAGCAGATTACTTACTGCTACAAAATCCAATATTGAAAAGTACTTGTTTCCCTTTTCCTGTGCCACATTTTTAATGTCTCCATGAGCTCAGTGAGCTATGACTATCAATCACACAAAACTACTGACATTATGAAACTGCTTTTAAGATATACAGAGTTTTCAAAGCCAAAGTTGTCTGAAGAATAAAAATTTTCAGAGCATGTATATTTTCAAAATTATCTATTTAATACACCAAGCTGAGTAATGGCCAGCTGTCCTCACTCTATAACTGCATAACAGAATGTATGAATATTGTTTTATGGAGAACATTAAATACAGGAAATACAAATTTTTCACGACGATTCCCAGTTCTGCTACGGTCAACCTTTCCCATCTGTGGGCAGAAGAGGTCACATCAATGCCTGAGTGCTGAGAATGGGCAGATCAGAATTATATTAATTTGGAAGTACACATAGTCCTCTAAATTCTACTTTTTTAACAAAAATTGTATATATTTAAGGTATACAATGTGATTTTGATATATGTATATGTTGTGAAATTATTACCACAATCAAGCTAACACATCTATCAGTCATCATTTGTGTGTGTGTGTGTGTGTGTGTGCAGTCAGAACACTTAAGATTCAAATTCCAAGTATATAACATAGATCACTAACTATAATCACCATGCTTTACATTAGGTCTCCAGAATTTTGTCTCTCAGGAAATTCTGATATTTTTCAAACACATATGGATATGAGTCATGGAGCCTAGTCTATGAGTGTCGACTGGAACTGATGAAAATTTGCATCTTCTTCTAAATGGCCAAGAAAGACCACCTAGAGGAAATAGAATCTAATCAGTAAGCATTACTTTCAGCATCAGTCATTCTTTCATTCAACAAATTCTGAGTTACAGTTACATGCCAAACATCATCCTAGACACTGGAGACATGATAGCTAACTAAGAGTAAGTTCCTTTCCTTTCTTCATGGGGATCACATTCCAGAGGGGGATTATAAGGAATAAATAAGTGTATTATGGATATTGAAATAGAGTTATATAATACATAGCACAGTCTCTGATGACAATACAAAACAAGTAAAATTCAATAAAAGAAAGGAAACCATAGAAACTTTGCTTTGGAAATGTTTCTAAAAAATGAATTCATAGGTCCAAGTAAGAAATTACAGTGGAAATTAGAAAACATTTAAAATTTAGTAACAATAAGGAACATTATCAAACAGGACCTGTGGAGTGTGTTAAAAGCAAATACATATATATTGGGAAAGAAATCTAAAATTTAATGAACTAAGTATTCAGCACCCCCACAAAGTGAAATTATGGAAAAGGAGCCAGAAATATACATACAGCAATAACTAAATATTAACAGTATGTTATAGACATTAAACCAATGCACTTGAAAATTTAGGTGAAATGGACAAACTGCCAGAAACATATAGCTTGCCAAAAATAATTCAAGAAGAAAAAAAATAAATAAAGCTGCAAATGAGTAAGTTAAAATACCTACAAAAAAGAAAAATGTTAGATGATTTGCAGGTGAGTGTTACTCAAACTTTTGGAGCACATCATCCCTCTCATACAAACTTTTAGGGAGTAGAACAATAGTAGAACAATAGCAGTAATAGCTAAAACTAAAAGATTTCTTGCTATGTTATGGCCACTGCTCTAATGTTTTGTTTATTTTCACTGTTTTAACCCTCAAAATGTCCCTAAGATCTCAATATTTCTGTTTCTCATATTAGGAAACTGAAACAGAAAGATTAAATCTCATTGTCATAAGTCACTTGAATGGAAAAGGAAAGAAAGGAGTAAGCATTATCCTTTCATTACATTTCATGAGATTAATACAACTTTGATATGAAAATGAGACAAGAGCAGTGCAAGAAAATTATACATCAATTCACTCATAAAGATACAAAAATCTTAGAGATCAACAAACCAAATCCAAAAATGCATAAAATACTTAATATGATAACCAAGTAGGGTTTATTCCAGGAATGCAGGGTTGGTTTAACATTAGAAAATCTACTCCCATAATTCATCACATTTACAGACAAAAATATATGATAATCTCAAAAGAACTTTTTAACAAACTGAATAGAAAGAGAACTTCCTTAAGTTGTAAAAGGTATCTGTCAAAAACCTACAGTAAACATGGAATCTAAAGCTAAAGCATTATACACATATGGTCTCTTTAAAGGAAAAAAAGAGGGCTCTGGGTGGCTCAGTCAGTAAAGTGTCTGCTTTTAATCCAGGTCATGATCCTGGGGTCCTGGAATTGTGCCCCATGTCAGAGTCCCTGCTTCTCCCTTTCCTTCTGCCCCTCCCCCACTCATGCTCTCTCTGTCTCTGTCTCTCTCTCCCTTACTCTATCTCAAATAAATAAAATCTTTAAAAATATAAAAATAAAGAAAAAATCAAATGATGCCTGTTACTTCCTTATACTTAGTATTATACTGAAGGTCCTAACATGGATTAATATATCCCTTTCCATACATACTCAGATTATTCTTGGGGACAAAGAATCATTTTTATTTACTATAGCATGGCAACATCTGTTGAAAAAAGTTAGATTTTACTATTCTCATGAAGATCCAGTATGGAGATGGAGATGTAGGAAGGGGAAAATCTAAATACCACATGCAAATTATCTATATCTTTGTCTGAACTATATCTATATCTTTGTCTGAACTATCTATATCTATATCTTTGTCTGAACTTCATGGATGAGGAAACATAGGCTAAGGTCACATAACAACTTTTATTTTTTTCCTGCTTGGTGCATCTCTTTCAAGAAATGAAAATGTAGAGACACCTGGGTGGTTCAGTGGTTGAGTGTCTACCTTGGCTCAGTCATGATCCTGGGGTCCTGGGATTGAGTCCCACATTAGGCTCCCCATAAGGAGCCTGTTTCTCCCTCTGCTTATGTCTCTGCTTCTCTCTCTGTGTCTCTCATGAATAAATAAATAAAATCTTTTTTAAAAAGAGAAATACTATATATAATATGTATATTATATACAACTATATAATATGTATATTATATATTATATATTATATAATAATCTAATATTATATATATATATATATATATATATATATATATATATACCTGTATGTAGAAAGAGAATGAGAAGACAAGCCACAGACTGGGAGAAAATACTTGTAAAGACATCTGATAAAGGATTTTATCCAAAATTTACAAGAGTCTTAAAACTCAACATTAAGAAAACAAACAACTTGATTAAAAATTGGGCAAAAGAGAGGATTAATAGTATACTTATTGTGATGAACACTGAGTAAAGTATAGAACTGTTGAGTCACTATATTGTACACTTGAAGCTAATATTACACTGTACATTAATTATACTAGAATTTTAAAAATGAATTAATTAGAAAAAATTGGGCAAAAGATAGGAGCAGAACCTCACCAAAGAGCATATATACATGGCAAATAAGCACATGAAAATATGTTTTACATTGAATGTTATTAAGTAACTGCAAATCAAAACTATGTGATATACCTACATACCTATGAGAATGGTCAAAATCTGGAACACTGACAGTTCTAAATGCTGTTGAAGATGAGGAGCAACAGGAATACAAAGTATTAGAGCCTCTTTGGAATATAATTTGGCAGCTTCTTAAAAACTAAATATACTCTTACTTAACTTATCCAGCAATGCCCTTTCTTGGTATTCATCCAAAGGAGTTGAAAACATGTCCACACAAAAGCCTGTAAATGAATATTTATAGCAGCTTTATTCATAATTGCCAAAACTTGGAAACAACCAAGATATCTTTCAGTATATTAGTGGATAACTGTGGTACATCTAGGCTATGGCTAAAAAGAAATTAGCTATTAAGTCATAAAAAATATGAAGGACCCTTAAATGCATATTATTAAGAGAAAGAAGCCAATCTGAAAATGCCACACACTCTGATTCCAAATATGAGACATTCTAGAAAAGGTAAAACTATGAAAACAGTAAGAAAATCAGTGATTCCAGGGGTTAAGGAGTGGGAGGGATGAATAGTGGAGTATAGAGAATTTTTAGGGCAAGGAAGTCATTCTGTATGATACCATAATGATAAATACTTATCATTATACTTTTTTCAAAACTCATAAAACATGCAACCCCAGGAATCCTAACATAAACTATGGACTTTGGATGATGTGAATGCATGTTCATTTACTATAACAAATGTACCACGCTGGTAGGGCATGTTGATAGTGGAAGGAGTCATGTGGCAAGGAGTACGGAGGTATATGGGAACTCTGTACTTTCTGCTCAATTTTGCTATGAATCTAAAAGTGCTCTAGAAAATATAGCCCATTTATATAAATTCTTATTTAAATAAAATTAATCCATTCAAATAAAGTTATTTAGGTGTATGTATATATAACAAAAATTATATGAGTAACAAATATGTATAATTAAGAGACAAGAAACTAATTATTCACAGGCAATACAACTATCTATGTAGAAAAACCAACAAAATACATAAATTATTAGAACTATTAAGAAAATCAGACAAGGATACAATATTCAATAATAAATAACACTCTTAATATACAACACAAAAAATTCATACAACCAGTAAGTGATTAGTGTCAAGTATATACATATTGATGCCTATAAATCAATAAGAAGACAACCGAAGAGAAAACAGCCAAAGTATATGAATGGGCAGCTCAGTGAGAAAGAAACCTAAATGGCCAAATCTCCCTAGTAATTAGGCAAATAAAAGCTAAAACTAAAATGAGATACCATTTTCACACCCATCAGCTGTAATATCAAATATTGGAAAGGATATAGAAAACCAGAAAAACTCATGGGGATTGGAGGGGGAGGAGAAAAATTGATAGACTTTGGAAAGTAATACATGGTAAAGTCAAGGTCAGAAATTTGACTTCCAGAATTTATTCTCAAGAAGTTTGTACAGATGCCAGTTTCATACAAGGACATCCTTCATAGTATTGATCATAATTGCTGCCAGATTCATCCATCGTCTGTGCACCAGCATGTCAAATGGTCACCCAGGCAATCTTTGCCTTCCAAACAAGAATGTTTGCATTTCAATTACTCCAATTATCAGAAATTTTCTTTATATCTATAGAAGGATTAAATCTGCCTATAAGTGATGTCCAAATACTTTATGCTTTCTCCCTTCAGGCTTATTATTTGAAGTTATGTAATGCAAGCAACCATTCAATGTCTGGATGTCAATAGATGTTAAATGAGTAAAGTGGTGCTCATTTGCATATTAATAGAGGCTGCTATCCTTGTCTCTGGGTTTCAACCACTGACCATACATTAGAATATACCTTGAGAGGTTATTTTTTCCAAAAAATAGCACTGATACTCAGATACACTACAGAGATTATGACCCAGTTGGTCAAGCTAGGATGCCCTGAGGCTGGAATATTTGTATTTTCAGAACCCTTTCAGGTGATTTTAATGCCTACCAGGGTTAAGAACCACTTCCCTGGATTGGAGGGCCATAGAAGCAGATGCAGTACAGCACAATAATTAGAAACAGAACCTAGGAGGACCTGGGCAAACACAAAGACATGAAATGTTATGTTTTTTTCCTGAGCAATAGGCAGACTTGGGATCTGGCTCAGCACAAAGTCTTCATAGCTACATGTTACCAAACATAAACTTAACACTTTTCAACGAACATGTTTAACAAGAAAATACTATGGAACAATATTCAACCTGCGACATAAAAAAAAATCCCCTGAAAGATTTCACAATCACCAGTTGCAGATATTAAAACAATGAAAGGTTATTGCCTCACAAAGATCAGTTTTGGTGCTTTCGATTCTACTGGATTTGGAAAAATCTGTAACCCTCAGGATGATTTGGATTAAGATCTGAGAAACTTAATTTATAAAAGACTTGAAATCTTACTTGGAAAAACCACAATTGTGCTTTTAGGAAGTTGTACTACTTGGGAAAAGCCCTTCTTCTTGTTCTAAAGGTATGTCAAGGTTTTTACATTAAAATGATGATGTGGATGTGTGTTTATTAAAGTAGAAAGACCTTTATGGTTCCTTAAGTGAAAAAGAAAATACAATAAAATTACATGTATACTATGATCTCATTTTTAACATTTTTTGATCCGTATATTTGCTATTCATCAAAATTTCTACTCTACTTACCTCTCTGTGGTGAATATTGAGAGAAATTATTTTTGTTTTATTTTTTCCTGCAATAAGCCAGCATGTATTATCTA
The DNA here is from genome assembly GCF_003254725.2 of Canis lupus dingo. Lineage (NCBI taxonomy): Eukaryota > Metazoa > Chordata > Mammalia > Carnivora > Canidae > Canis > Canis lupus. The sequence goes on along the minus strand of NC_064244.1, from coordinate 61,157,332 downwards.
CATGTTAAAAGATAATTTTTGAAAACAAGTTAAATCATAACACTCATACAGATAAAAATGAACCAAGTAAAGAGTTTATTTTATTCACAATGGGGGAACCAGGCAGATGCAATAACTGGCCAAAGTAAAGTTAAAAAACAAAACAAAATAAACCCACAAACTTATATGGACTAAAGAAATGTCGAAAAAAAATGAGGATATGCTGACAGAATTGGTTTTTCTACAAAGGCAAAGGAAATCAATTAAACCTACTGGATAGGACAGTACTGGAATTTGTATGTCTATCATTACTTAAAACTTACAGGATTTTTAAAAAGCTCAAAGATAAGGAAAGGGTAAACAGAATGACAAAATGTTTGTATGTGTACAATGAGTTGTTTTAAAGGAAACTCATAAAAACAAGGGCTTCTGGACTGCCTTGAATCCAACTTTCCAATTTCACCACCTCTACTCAGCAAGTTACTTAATTTCTCTTTACTGTTGCCTCGGTTTCCTGATCTGTAAATTGGATAGTAATTCCTGTCACTCAGCCTTACTGTGAAGATTCAATATAAAGAGATTACTGACCTGGCACACTGTGAGCACTTAACACACTAGTTATATAATTCACTGACGTACACTCACACTTAATAGGTGCTCAATAAAAATTGACTGGATTAATGAAGGAATAAAAATATAGACTCCAATAATAAAATTTATTTCTGGCAAAATGGTAGGCTCATGGCAGGCAGAATTTGAGGATCTACCAACAGCTCCCTATTTCACCTACGTATTCTGACATTGAAGCCTTTAATTAAGAACTTCCATGTCCATTCTGCAGGTAAGGTCTTCATGTTCATTTTGGGGAATCATGAACAAAACAAAGTCCTATGTAGGTCACTATTTATCTCTGCTCCTGAAAACCCAAATATTCATTACACCCTAAATTCTTCTCAGATGGAGAAGATATGAATATATCATATTCATTAAAATCATCTATCTGAAAGGGGACAAATTCTAAAGTGACTTTCAAAGAGAAGTGTATCCCTCATCTAATTTCTCCTAGGTTTCATCCCCCCAAAAAGATACTAGTCAGATAAAATAGCTGAAAAATATATGCAAAACCAAAACAAAATATTTGCTAAACATGAAGGGAACATGGACATTAGCAATATGGCATACTAGGAATTTCCAAGCCTTTGTTCCTCCATGGAAACGCCAGATAAACAACTACAGATGGAGCAAAATCACTTTACATGAGCTCTAAAAATGAGTCAAAGATGTACAGCAACCCAGCAAGCACACAATCAAGAAAAAGCCCCACCCAAAATGGTAGGAAATTTTATGGAATTTTACTTGTCCTTACTGTACTGCCTTCCAGCATGGTACAGTACAGTTGTAGGGAAGCAGCCAGTTTCTCATTCTCTTCCTTGGACAAGAAAAAGCAGAATGGAAGTCACTTGCAATGTTCTGGACTGTTTCTAGGCTGCCCAGGGTCAGGTATCTACCTCTTCTGACTCAGAGGCCATACAAGGATTGGCAGCATAGTTTGGACCTTGGCTGCAAGCTTTGAAGGTAGGCACTGCAGTGCCTGTATGAAGGAGACTACAGACTATAGACAGCTGGAGGGAAGAGATTATGGGAAGAGGAGTACATTAGAACATCCAAAGCCCTGAGCAAAAGCTAGAGTGAGACTCAGAGAAATTAAAGCACTTAAAAACAGCCAGGGGAGCTTAGGAAAGTATGATGGCAGAAAGGCACACACACGGCCCAAACAATGTCATGCTTAGAAAAGACCCGAGACTTTGAGCCTACAGCCTGGAATGATCTTAAGTATCAAAAACCCACTGATTAATAAATATTCTATGCCAATATGCCAATCCTGGGAGGGGTAAAATTTTTTTCAAGTGTCCAATTTTCAATAAAGATCACAATGCATACAAAGAAGTAGGGAATGTGGCCTATTTAAAGGAACAAAATTAGTCACCAGAAACAGTCTCTGAAAAAAACACACACATGAAATTCGTTAAAGACCTTATTTTTTTTTAATATTTCATTTATTATTTGAGAGAGAGAGAGAGAGAACACAAGCAGGGGGAGTGGCAGAGGGAGAAGGAGAGGTAGGCTTCCTGCTAAGCAGGGAGCCCAATGTGAAGTTTGATCCCAGGACCCCAGGATCATGACCTAAAGGCAGATGTTTAACCAACTAAGCCACCCAGGTGCCCCTAGATAAGGACTTTAAAATAATTATCTCAAGTATTGTCAAAAAGCTAAAGAAAAGCATGGATAAAGAACTACAGGAACTCAAGAAAACAATATACAAACAAATGAAAATACAAAGAGATAAAAATTATTTTTAAAAAACAGCCAAACAGAAATTCGGGAACTGAAAAACGCAATACCTGAATTGAAAAATTTACCAGAGGTGTTCAACAATAGACACAAACAGGAAGAAGAAAGAATCAGTGAACTTGAAGGCAGGTCATTTGAGGCTATAATAATTAAGAGGTAAAAATCTAAAAAATAAAAAATAAAAAAGGAAGTAGAGCCTAGTGGATTTATGGGACATCATTAACAGAATCAATATACCTTGTTATGAGATCCCAAAAAATAGAAGAGAGAGGAAAGGGGCAGAGAGATCATTTGAAGAATAATAATAATGACTGAAAATATCCCAAATTTGAATAGAACTTGGATATACAAATACAAGAAGCTCAACAACTTCCAAGGACATTAAAACCAAAGAAACACACATCAAGATATATTATAATCAGAGGATTGAAAAACATATTCTTGAAAGCAGCAAGGGAAAAGCAGCTCATCATACACAAAGGATGCCCGATAAGACCACCAGTGGATTTCTCAGGAGAAACTCTGCAGCCAGAAGGCAGTGGGATAATACATTTAAAGGACTGAAAGAAAAGGGAAAAAAAAAAAAAAAACCTGTCAAGTGAAAAGTCTATATTCAGCAAAACTGTCCTTCAAAATTAAGGGATAATTTAAGACACTCTCAAGGAAGCAAGAGCTTAGAAAGTTCATTACCACTAGATCTTCCCTACAAGAAATACTAAAGGGTGTCTTTTACTTTGAAATGAAAGGATACTAAATAACTAAAAATTATATTAAAATACAAAGTTATGTAGTAAAGGTTAATACATGGACAAACATAAAAGATAGTATTATTGTAATCTTTGTTTGTAACTCCACTTTTTCTTTCCTACAGGATTTAAAAGACAAATACACAAAAACATCTATGAATCTACATTAACAGGTGGACTATATATAAACATATAATTTACAACATCAATAACATAAAAAGGGAGGAGCAGAGCAGTAAAGGAATAGTTTTTGTATGTGCTTGAAGTTAAATTGGTATTAATTTAAAACAGGTTATCATAATGTTAGAATGTTATATGCAACCCCCATGGTAATCACAAACAAAATATCTATAAAATATACACAAAAGGAAATAAGAAGAGAATCAAAATGTGTCACTATAAAAAAATTAACTAAACAGAAAGAAAGACAGTAATGGAGAGAAAGGGGCACAAAAAACTATAAGACAAATAACAAATAACAAAATGGCAAAAGCTAGTGCTTCCCCTTCAGTAATTTTTTTAAAGGTTTTATTTATTCATTCACAAGAGACAGAGAGAGAGAGGAAGAGACACAGGCAGAGGGAGAAGCAGGCTCCATGCAGGGAGCCTGAGGTGGGACTGGATCCCAGGTCTCCAGGATCACACCTGGGCTAAAGGCAGCGCTAAACCACTGAGCCCCCCGGGCCGTCCCCCTTCAGTAATTATTTTAAACCATATGGACTAGACTTCCCAATCAAAAGACATAGACTGGCAGAATGGAAAGAAAAGAAGCAAAATTTATCTACATGCTATCTATAAAAGACACATTTTATTTTTTTTTTTAAAGATTTTATTTATTTATTCATGATAGTCACAGAGAGAGAGAGAGAGGCAGAGACACAGGCAGAGGGAGAAGCAGGCTCCATGCACCGGGAGCCCGATGTGGGATTCGATCCCGGGTCTCCAGGATCGCGCCCCGGGCCAAAGGCAGGCGCCAAACCGCTGCGCCACCCAGGGATCCCTAAAAGACACATTTTAGATCTAAGAACAGAGATAGGTTGAAAGACAAAGGATGTAGAAAGATATTCTATGCAAATATCAATCCAAAGAGAATGGGGGGGTGTACTTATATGAGACAAAATAGAGCATTGTTACAAGAGCAAAGAAGGGCATTCTACAATAATAAAAGAGCCAATCACCAAAAATATACAGCAATTATAAACATATGCAACAAACAATACAGCTCTAAAATATATGAAGAAAACATTGACAACATTGAAGGGAAAAAAAGAAAGCTCTAATATAAAAATAGAAGACTTCAATATCCCATTTCCAATAGTAAAGAGAACAACTAGATAGAAGATCAATAAGAAATATAGGACTTGAATAATACTGCTGATCAAGTGTCCTAATAGACCAATCACTCCAGCCCACAACAGCAGAACATACATTTTTCTCAAGTTTACATGGAATGCTCTTCAGGCTATATCATGTATTAGGTGACAAAATAAATCTCAATACATTTTTTTAAGTTTTTTTTTTTAATCTTAGTGAGAGAAAGAGTCTATGAGCAGAGGGAGGAGCAGAAGGAGAGAGAGAGATTCTCAAGCAGATTCCCCACTGAGCACGGAGCCCAATGCAAGGCTTGATCTCATGACCCTGAGATTATGACCTGAGCCAAAATGAAGAGTCAGACGCAACCAACTGAGCCACACAGGCATCCCTACTACATTTTAAAAGATTGAAAGTATACAAAGTATATTCTTTGGTCACAATGGAAAGAAATTAGAAATTAATAGCAGAAGAAAAACTGAAAAATCACAAATATGTGCAATTAAACAACACACTCTTAAACAACCAGTAGGTCAGAGAATAAATAACTAGGGAAATTAGGAAATACTTACAGATGAATGAAAATAAAAACACAACATAGCAAAACTTACAAGATACAGCTGAAGCAGTAGTAAAAGGATAAGTTATAGCTGTAAACATATTAAAAAGAAATATCTCAGATCAACAACTTAATGTTATACCTTAAGGAAAGCAAGAAAAAAATCAACACAAAGCTAGCAGAAGAAAAGAAATAACAAAGATTTGAGCAGAGAGAAACAAAATAGAGAATTAAAAAATAAAACAAACAGAAAAATCAGTGAAATCAAGAATTGGTTTTTTGAAAAGATAAGTGAAATTGACAAACCTTTAGCTACATTAACTAAAAAAAAGAGAGAAGACTCAACTAAAACCAGAAATGAAAGAGGGGCACTTGGGTGGCTCAGTGTTTGAGCATCTGTCTTTGGCTCAGGTCATGATCCTGGGGTCCAAGGATCAAGTCCCACATTAGGCTCCTCACAGGGAGCCTGCTTCTCCTCTGCCTATGTCTCTGCCTTTCTCTCTGTGTCTCTCATTACTAAATAAATAAAATCTTAAAAAAAAAAAAAAGAAATGAAAGAGAAAATATACCACACATTTTAGAGAAATAAAAAGTATTATAAGAGAATATTATAAATAACTATATTGTTGATAATGGATACAGAATGGATAATTCATATGAAATGGGCAAATTTCTAGAAACATGATGTCTACCAAGACTGAATCATGAGGTAATAGAAAATCTGAATAGATCCCTAACTAATAGAGAAATTGAATCAGTAATCAAAAACCTTCCAAAAAATAAAATCCCAGTCTTCGTTAGTAAATTCTACCAAATATGTAAAGAATAATTAACAATAATCCTGCTCAAACTCTTCCAAAAATTTAAGAGAGAACACTTCCTAACTCATTCTTTGAGACCAGAATTACTCAGATACTAAAGCCAAAGACTCTACAAGAAAGCCACAAAACAATACTATGCATAATAAAAGTACTCACTAAAGACTACCAAATCAAATTCAACAGCATTTAAAAAGGATAATACACCATAACCAAATGAATATATTCCTGGAATGCAAGGATGTTTCAATATTCAAAAATCGATCGTTATAATATATGATCTTAACAGAATGAAGGAGAAAAAAAAATCTGCTCAATTGATGCAGAAAAAGCATCTGACAAAATTCAACATATTTTCATGATAAAACATCTAACAACTAAGATTAGAAGGAAATTACCTCACATAATAAAGACCACATATAAAAACCCACAGCCAGCATCATTCTAAATAATAAGACTAAAAGCTTCATTTCTAAGATAGTAATAGGACAATTATACCTCCTCTACCACTTCCATTTAACATAGTACTAAAAGCCCCATCCAGAGCAACTAGGCAAGAAAAACAAATATAAGGCATCCAAGTTGGAACAGAGGACAATTGTTCTTAGACAACATGATCTTAATTGTGGAAAACTCTGAAGATTCCACACCAATAACAACAACAAAAATCTATTAGAACTAAAAAATAAATCAGCAGAGTTTCAGGCTATAAAATCAACACACAAAAACAAGATGCTATTCTATACACTAAAAATGAGCAATCATAAAATAAAATTGAGGTGCCTGGGTAACTTAGTTAAGCATATGCCTTTGGCTCAGGTCATGATCTCAGGGTCCTGGGATGGAGCCCTGCGTAGGGGCTCCCTGCTCAGCAGGGAATCTATTCCTCTCCATCTGACCTTCCCCCTGTTTGTTCTCTCTCTCTCTGTATCTCTCTCTCTCTCTCTCTCTCAAATAAATAAATAAATAAATTAAATCTTTTAAAAAAAAGAAAATTAATTTAAAAGTTTTCTTTTACAATAGCAACAAAAATAAAATAAAATACTTAGAAATTAATTTAACCAAAAAGGCAAATGGGTTGGACACCGAAAACAAAATTTTGCTGAAAGAAATTAAGGAAGACATGGAAAAATTTGAAGATATGAAGGTACCCCATGTTCATGGGTCAGAAGACTTAAATAATATCATTTAGATGTCAATACTATATAACACAATCTACAGACTCAATACAATCTCTATCAAAACCCAACAATATATTTTTGCAGAAAGAGAAAATGTCATCTTAAAATTCATATGGATTCTTAATAGCCCAAAGAGTCTTGGGAAAAAAATAAAGCAAAGTAGGAAGTCAATTCTTGATTTTAAAACTTACTATAAAACCCAGGTACTTGAAACAGTAAGGTACTGACATTATGACAGACTTATAGGGATACCTGGGTGGCTCAGCGATTGAGCATCTGCCTTTGGCTCAAGGCGTGATCCCGGAGTTGTGGAATTGAGTCCCATGTCGGGCTCCCTGCACAGAGCCTACTTCTCCCTCTGCCTGTGTCTCTACCTCTCTCTCCCTCTGTCTCACATAAATAAATAAATAAATAAATAGATAATCTTTAAAAAAAAAAAAAAAGACTTATAGACCACTGAGAAAGAGAAAGCCAAAAATAACTCTCATATATACAGTCAAGTAACTTTTGCAAGGGTGCCCAGACTATTCAATGGGAAAGAATAGTCTTTTTAACAAATTTTGTTGGGAACAATGGGCATCCACATATTGGGAACAAAGGTGGACCCTTACCTTACACCACACAAAAAAATAACTCAAAATGTATGAACACCTAAATTTAGAAACTAAAATAATAAAACTCTTAGAACAAAACAGGAGAAAAGCTTTGTAACATTGGCTTTGGCACAGATTTCTTGGATTTGACACCAAGAGCACAGGCAACAAAAGAAAGAACACATAAATGGGACTTCAGGGCACTCGAGTGGCTCAGTCACTTAAGCATCTGCCTTCAGCTCAGGTCATGATCCCAGGGTCCTGGAATTGAGCCCTGCATTGGGCTTCCTGCTCAGGGAGGGTCCTGCTTCTCCCTCTCCTGATCCCCCTGCTTGTACTCTCTCTCTCTCCCTCTCTCTCTCTCTCTGTCAGAGAAATAAAATCTTAAAAAAAAAAAAAGGTAAGGTGGACTTCATCCATATTAAACACTTTTTATACACTATCAACAAAGGAAAAAAGAAAGCCACAGGATGGGAGAAAATATTCACAAATCATATATCTGATGAGAGATTGATATCCAGAACATACAAGAACTCCCACAGTTCAACAATAAAAATTCAATCTAAAAATTAATCTAGGGATGCCTGGGTGGCTCAGTGGTTGAGCTTCTGCCTTTGGCTCAGGTTGTGATCCTGGAGTCCTGGGATCAAGTCCCACCTCAGGCTCCCTGCAAGGAGTCTGCTTCTCCCTCTGCCTATGTCTCTCTCTCTGTCTCTCAGGAATAAATAAATAAATTTTTTTAAAAAGTGAATCTGGAGTTGAATAGATATTTCTCCAAAGAGATATATGAATGGCCAATAAACATACGAAAAGATGCTCAATATCATTAGTCATTAGGGAAATGCAAGTCAAAACCATGGGATACCACCTCACACCCATTAGGAGACTGATATTAAACAATAACAAAATAAAAAATAAGAAAATGACAAGTGTTGGCAAGGATGTAGGAAATTGGAAACCTTGCACATTGTGGGTAGGAATGTAAAATGGTACAGCTGCTTTGGAAAACAATACAGTGATTGCTCAAAAAATTAAGCATAGAAATTAATTACCACATGATCCAGTAATTCCGCTTCTGGATATACATCCAAAAGAAGTAAAAGCAGGGACTGGAGCAGACCTCTGGACACCCATGTTCATCGCAAGCATCATTCACAAAAGCCAAAAGGTGGAAGCCACCCAAATGTCCATCGGTGAATGAGTAGATCAACACAAGTGTGGTATATATGTTCCATGGAAAGTTATTCGGCCTTTATTTAAAAGGAAGGAAATTCTGATCTACAGATACAACACGGATAAACCTGGAAGACATTGTAAGGTAAGTTAATCACAAAAGGACAAATATTTTCATTCCTCCTATATGATTTCCTTAAAGTAGTCAACTTCATAGGGACAGATACGGCATGGTGGCTGTCAGGGGCTGAGGGGAGAGGGGAAAGGGGAACAAGGAGTTAGTGTTTCATGGGGACAGAGTTCCATTTGGGGAAAATGAAAAAGTTCCGGAGATGGATCGTGATAATGGTATAATGGTTGCACAGCAATGTAAATGTACTTAGTGCCACAGACGTGTACACTTATGATGGTTAAAATTATAAATTTCATGGTATATACTTTACCACAATAAAAGAATATTTAGAGAATAAATTCTGAAAACATTTCCAGCAGTTCACCCAGAAGATTACTTTCCTAATCACAGTGGCTATTCCCATCTTTTTCTCACTGCATATCCTATTGAGAGTTATACTATTATTTTCTGTTTCCTTTGCATTATACATGAGTATTTCTTAAACAGGGTGTATGGATCCCTGAAGAGGACTGTGGGTATATTCTCAGCCCTTAAATATCGCTACTATACTTCAAGTTATGTTGTTTGTAAGCATGTTACATCTCCATCACCAGGATAACCACGTTTGACCCCCTATTCCCACACTATTTGTGTGCCTACCTTGACATTTGGTCATTATGATAATAGTGATCTATCCAAGAGAGGGTAAAGGCAGACCTCATTCTTAAAAGATACTGTCAGCATGAGGGCAAATGGTGAAAAAAAAACACCTGCCCACAGCAGTGTGAGCCAATTTCATTCCATGTGTGATGATGTATTTTCTGTAAACTGTGTTCTCTACCACCTTCAATTCATGTGGCTAATTACATGTCTTTTAATTTGTCATTTTTTTTGATAGACCTGCAAACTTACTTTGATTTTTCAGTGAACAAAAGTCATTAACTGAAGGAGTTTATAAACATTTCCTATTTATACTTGTTTATACTTAGGCAGGTAACATAGTAAAACCACTTTCAGTGTGAAAATGTTTTAAATGAAGAGAAAGGACATACAATGGTTTTCTAACTTGCCTGGAAATCGGTAGGCAGTTAGCGATTCGAGTACAGTATTTATAATTGCATTATTAGATTTGAAACTCCTTTAAGTTTGAAGAGTCTGGATTTAACTGACAAGGAAACATGCGAGGAGGAATGGAAATGGATTGTAAATGTCAGCATCATGTTTGATCATAGCAAGGTGACCTTAAAATGCCATCTTATCCACTTTAATTTAACAAGGCTGATTTCCTAAAATATCAAATATTTGATATAACCAAGAATATATATTGAACTACTGGAACAAATAGCTAGAAGATATTTTAGTTGTCCCACTTGAAAAAGCAAGATGTAGGCAAACCCTTCTCCACGTGGATCGTGGCAGGGGAGGGGGCAGTCCTCCTGAAGTGGAAAGTTTTCTCTTTACTCTTCATTGCAAGCAGAGAGAGCCCACCTTGCCCAGACATGAAGAGTGTTCTCCTTTATAGGACTGAATGAAGGGCCCCTGTTCCCCCAAATGCCAACCATTGGCATGTCATGCCTTTATATAGATGTCACAGCTCCTTTTTAAAAGTGCTATTTCCCACGGAGGAACTGACACATTAAATCCCTAAAATCTTAATGAACAAGTATTAATCAAACTGAGGGTTGCTGGAGGGGAAAGGGGTAGTGGAATGAGGCCTCTAGGTGAGGGGCATTAAGGAGAGTACGTGATGTAATGAGCACTGGGCGTTAGATACAACTGATGAATCACCAAATTCTACACCTGAAATTAATACTACCCTGTATGCTACCTAAATTGAATTTAAATAATTTTAAAAAAACTGCTTTCTTGCCTGAAATGATAGCTGGACATGCTAAAAATAAATAAAAATTTTAAATGATCATTATTTGACAGCAAATTCCTTACCAGATCACTAGGGGCTGTATGCACTCTTTAATTGTCTAAAGAAGGTTTCGTTTGCCCATTTTACAAATGAGGAAACTGAAGTAGAAAATTCAAGTCACTTGCCCAAGAGTCAGGATTTGAACCCACGGCCAGCTCCATTGTCTTTCCTCTACACCAGCTGTGGGTTCACACAACATTAAATCCAGTCAAATTGGCTACTAAGCACTGAGGATAAACGTCTCCTATCATCATCTTGCTGAGAACAAATCTCAGTTGGGACACCAATCCCAATCAGTTGACCCCATCCCCCAAATTTTGTCTGTAGTGGGGTTTGGTCATTGAGGAGAAATATCCCATCAGGATGGCTCCCCTGGAAACTTTTTGTATTTTGCAAAAAGCCTCGGACATCAACATCCCTGAGGACTGAGGAGACAGGGGGGAATCACACAGTAGGGCGAGCTCATCAAAGTTGGGGCCAAGGATGTGGGGAGGCCTGGGAAGCATATGGTCCCTCGGTGTTGTCCCTCAGTGGGCTGAAGTGCTTTATACACCTGCTCTGGCCTGTCGTTGGGTATGGGCTGCCCTGGGAAAGGCAAGGTGGCTCTCTGCAGCTGAAGGAGCTGACAGATGCCATCTGCTACCACCCCTCTGAGGAGCTGGGGAAGCAAGTCTTCTGAAAGGGGGTCCCTGGGCAGTAAATATCAGTATTCACCACATACCACACATGGCTCTGATCCCTTCCACTCCTTCAGTTTTGTTCAAGAAACTGCTCCTCCAGGATTCCAATGGGCCTCCCTGGGGGAAGCACGGAGATGAAGGTTGATGGGATAAAATCCAGAACACCCCACTTCCCCCCACGCTGGCCTTGGCGGCACACTGATACTCATCTCTCCTTCCTCCACTATCCATTCTAGATTGTGCTCACCCTCGGCTAACACCTGCTAACACCCACCTGGTGGCAGGATGCAGACCATCAAGGCCGAGGGGTCTGCACTCCTGCTCACTATGCCTTCTTGGGCCAGGATTATTGCCCTTGACCTCTTAACATCACAGCTGAGCGAGACAGTAGCAAGAGGCATCCAAGTGGATCACCTGGGTGCCACACTTATTCCTTCCTGCCTAGTGTGAAAAAAAAGCAACCCTATCTCCTCCTGATATCGAAGTCAATTGCTCCCCCCACCCCAAATGGTGACTCCTTTCCTTGCTTCATACTCTCTAGAACACAAGGAGCCTTAAAGTGCTCGGGTAGCAGCTACAGCTTACAGTTCAGTGGGACTCCTGCTGTATTATTTTTTGCTGCCATCACTGATAGGGCCTGCCAGGTTGTATGGTCACATGGCTGACGGCACCACAGCCTGGACTTGGCTGCAGAGCATTCCCTGTTTTGGGCACCACTCAGAGCTGGCAGCCTTTTGTGACACCTGTTATATGGGCCACAGTAAGATTCCCAGGTGTGGAATAAGCTTCCTCCAGATTTAAAGGGGTCTGCTAGGCACTAGGCTTCCTCCTTTATGAGAGGATGCAAAAATTTGTCTTTGTACTTTGGTGGGACTTCCTGGCATTCTCCTTATTCGTGAATTCCTAGAAACTTTACTGATATGGCAGGCACTTAAGTCTTCATAGGTTTTATCTCTTATGCTCTGGAACACATCTTCTAGTAATCTAGCCCATTCTTGCTCATCCAGCCTGATTAGCATAATATCATCAATATAGTGGATCAATGTGATATTCTGTAGAATGTCCAAATGGTCAAGATCTTTTCAGACTATATTAAGACAGAGGACAGGAGAGTTTAAATAGCCCTGGAGCAAAACTAGATGTGTATGTTGTTGCCTGTTGGTTATGGATGCAAAGTGTTTCAGAAACAGAACACATTCATTCAATTAATGGCTGCAAACTATATATCTGAAACCGTAATATTTGGCTTTATCAAAGATACACCTCTGACATGGTGACTGCAACTGGGACTATTACTTAGTTATTTTCATGAAAGTCTACTGTTATCCCCTGGAATGCATCTTGTTTCTACAGGGGCCAGACTGGTGAATTGAATGGAATGATAGAATCACAAATCTTTAGATACCTTAGGGTGACACTTCCACTGTCCCCTTATCCTGAGATGTCGTATTGTTGTTTATTTGCCATCTTGACTAGGGATGGAAAGGGGAGCAGGTTTCACTTGGCCTTTCCCATGTACCCCACAGGTTGAGGACTCAACTACCATGGATGATAGTCCCAGTTATACATCCAAGAACAGAAAAATAATCACTGGATGTATCTGCAGATGCAGGGGATTTCATTTACCAGGTCCTCACATACCTCCACTCTAAAAGGAGGGCCAAGATAATGCTATAGATCTCTGAGTAACAGAGTCAACTGAGATCCTAGGTCCAACATTAATCAAAATGTTTGAGTGTTCCCTTTTCCCAATGTGCAGTCACCCTAACTAGTGGCTATAGTTCCTTTTGAAGTAAGACTCGGAGCATCATTACTATAAATATTTGCCATAGTGTTGAAGTGTCCTTCTTCTTGAAGACCTGACATAGTCTTCAGTCAGTGAATTCTGAGTTGAAAAACTGGCTCAGGGAGAACCTGGGTGGCTCAGTGGTTGAGCATCTGCCTTTGACTCGGGTCATGCATCCCGGGGTCCTGGGATCAAGTCTCGCATTGGGCTCCCTGCAGGGAGTCTGCTTCTCCCTCTGCCTATGTCTCTGCCTCCCTCTATGTGTCTCTCATGAATAAATAAAGCTTAAAAAAAAAACGGCTCAGATCTGGAAACAAGGCAAGAAATCTTTTTTTTTTTTTTTAATTGAAGTCATTACCTTCTTCTGGTCATCCATCTATGATTTCTTCTGATGGTACAAGCTGAATGGTACTTGTGTTGGTTGCATATCTATTCTGTCTCTAGGGATGCCATGTTTTATTAACCATCTCCCTAACTCCCATACTTCATTCTCTGCCAGCACTCCAAACCTGCTACTCACCCTGGCAATTGCATCCACTTGGCACATGGAAATAGTCATCTAACTCCATTGTTTTTATAGTTTTGATTTCCCCCATACTTTCCAAACACCTGATGCATGGCACTAGGTAGTACATTTCTTTGCTATCCTTCCTAATTCATCACTAGTAAAAGTTTTAACAGTAGGACCTACCACCTTGTGCCACAGGCTACCTGGGCTCCACTGACCAGTGACAAAGTCCTCACTGCCAGTCAGAAGGCAAGTGACCCAACTCCTAGACCCCATCTTACTGCCTACTTTCTCAGGCTTCTCCCAGGACCAACTGGCACAGGTTGGGTTCTCTGGAAGCAGACACAGAAATGGAGTTTGACATGCGGAGTGTTCATTAGAAAGGAACCATCTGGAAGGGAGGGGGAGGAAGCAAAGGGAGAGGTTGAATCATAATACAAGCTCACTGAAGCCCGGCCAATATACAGCACACATGACTAGTTAGAAATGTCCCATTGTGGGCCAAAGTGGCCAAACCTTTATATCCTGCCATGATCAGTCATCAAATGTTGGCCACCTCAAAAACGTCATGCCAATGGATGAAGAGGTTTTCTGCAGTGGAGGCAAATCCTGAAGAATCTGAGAACAGAAAGCTGTTCACAGACTGCATTCCTAGCAAAAAGTTCTTCCTTCAAGAGAGATCTGCCTGCGTACCTCCATATGCATCACAAATATTATGCAACAACAAAGGACCATAGCACAGTTAAACCTAATACTGAATGAAAGAAACTAGACCCAAATGAGTACATACTGTAGGACCCCATTTGTATAAAGTTCAGAACATAGTAAAAACTGGTTGATATGATAGAATCAGAAAAGCTTTTTCTTTTAGAGGAGCATATTGACTAGAGAGGGGTATGAGTAAGCCTTCTGGGGTGCTAGTCCTATTCTATTACTTGTCTGGTGCTGGTTATATGGGTGAATTTACTTGATAAAAATTCATCAAGCTCCATATACATGATTTGTACATTTTTAAATATCTATGTTACATTTAAATAAAGTGTGTTTATCAAGAAATAAAGTAAATGTTAAAAATTTCTTTCAGGGCACAAAAATATGTGGTAATATTGAAATCATGAAGGATTTCAATGCCAAAGAAGAAAAGTTTATTATTTTTTAATATTTTAGGGGAAAAAATGCATTAGTGGTATGTAGATATTGTTAAATTCTTTTTTTTTTGTAAAGATTTTATTTATTCATTCATAAAAGAAACAGAAAGAGAGGCAGAATCATTGGCAGAGGGAGAAGCAGACTCCCTGTGAGGAGCCAGATGCAGGACTTGATCCCAGGACCCCGGAAACACACCCTACACCAAAAGCAGAAGCTCAACCATTGAGCCACCCAGGCATCCCAGATGTTGAAAATTTTTTGATGGTGGTCCTTAAATATCTAAAGTTAGGCATACTCTAGGCCTAATATAATACTGCTTTTCTAGAATTTTACCCTTAATGGTGTAAATGGTTCCAAAATACAGCAATGCTCTATTCCTTTTGTAAAAGCATTCAGGTTAGCAGCTATGTGTCTGTGTAACTCCTAATTCTGTTTGTCACTTTACACTGGACATCATGCAATCTTAGATCCTCTCTTTTGTAGAGGAAATAGAAACCAAAATATCAGGACTGGCATATCAATCTATCCAATTTTTGCTTCCTTTTATCGTCCTGATTTTTGAAAAACCATGACAGCAAAGAAATCTCTTCCTTTATTCTTGTATCTTTTCATTTTTCTACCCACTTCTGAATGCCTTGATGGAGAAATGCAAAAGAGGAGGGGGAAAACACACTTTAAACATGCAGTGTTATTTTTACCACCACTGAGGAAAAGAGTATTCAGAGGACTCCAACAGCAAATATAGAGACCCATGGGAAGTACATTTTGGCTGAAATTCTTAAATAAGACACACAAACACCTATATTCCAACTTATTGATCAACTTTTTTCAGCTGAGGTAATTTCATCTCTTGTCTCTGCCCTATGAACCCAGCTCATGGCTCAGGGCCTGGACCTCAAGTAGCATCTTCCTTGTGAAGCTTCTCTTACCTGCTCTAATCCTGAATTTTTTTCTCCCATTCGCCACCATCTTCAGTTTCTCCACAGAATTTATAGTTTATGTAAGAATAGTTATATAATAATAATAATAACAATCTCTGTAATAGATATTTGCCATTTGGAGGCAGCTCAGTGTCCTTTCCCTCTTTTTCAAAGCTCTGCAATTTCCTTGGAGGGTAGATCTCTCTGCTGTTGGGTACAGTCTTCATGGGAGTGTAATTCTTGATGAGTGCTTAAGCAAAAAGTTCCAGCTCCTTCCTTCCTCATCCCAGGATGGTGCGGATGAGTGGGCAGGGCAGACACATGACCTAAGCTCAGCCCTGCCCATCATTCACACCTGGGAACTTGGAATCTTGAGAGCATCAGGAAGGATGGAAAAGGTAGAGAGAGGTCATTTGCCACTGTACCCAAGGTACCTTAATCATTCTGCTCCTGCTGTAAGCTTTGTATTAGTTTCCGAAGGCAGCAGATTAGTTTCCTAGGATAACAGATTACACAAACTAGATGGCTTAAAACCACAGAAGTTTATTCCCTCAGAGTTCTGGAGGCCAGAAACACTAAAATGAGTATTGCTGGGCCAAAATCAAGAGCTATGCTAGCCCCAGGGGCTGTAGGGGAGAATCTGTTTCTTGCTTCCTCCAATTCCTGGTGACAACTAGCACTCCTTGGCTTTTGGCCATCATCACCCTAGTCTTCAAGGCCAGCATCTTCAAATCTCTGTCTGCCACATTTTCACATCATCTTCTCCCCTGTGTGTATAAAATCTCACTCTACATCTCTCTCATGAGGACACTGTGCCTCGGAGCACCTGGATGGGGCAGTGGGTTAACCATCCGACTCTTGGTTTCATCTCAGGTCAAGACCTCAGGGTCCTGAGATCAAGCCCCATCTTGGGCTCTATGCTCAGCAGTGAAGCCTGCTTGAGATTCTCTCTGCCTTTCCCTCTGCCCCTCCCCCTCCTTCTCTCCCTCTAAAATAAATAAATAAATCATTAAAAAAAAGAACACTGTGCCTATATTAAGGGCCCACACAGATAATCCAGGATCATCTACCTATCTCAAAGTTCCCCAATTGAATTACATCTTCGAAGTCTTTGCCACATTAAGTAACATTTGCAGATTCCAGGTACCCAATAGCTTTGGGGGCCATTATCCAGCCTACAACAGCCTTTGACAAGAATTTCTGAGATGTCTGTGAATTGATCTGACACAGCCCTCAGTATTCAAGACAGAAGGATTTATTCATTCTTATTTCCTTTAAATCATCTATTAAGTAAGTAACAATGACAAGACAAAATGGTGAAAAGAAAGAAACTTGCATGTTATCACCTGGCAGCATTCATCAGACTGGAGGAGCCCAAAGCTTACCCACTCACAGTCTCTTTCCTTAAAGTAAATATTTCCCAAATTCTAGCATTCACACAGCACTTCTAAAAGTTGGCTTGGGGCGATGCCTGGGTGGCTCAGTCAGTTAAACATCTTACTCTTGGTTTCAGCTCAGGTCATGATCTCAAGGTCCTGGGATTGAGCCCAGCTCCATGCTCAGGGTGGAGTCTGCTTGGGATTCTCTCTTTCCCTCTCCCTCTTTCCCTCCCCCTGCTGATATGCTCACTCACTCTCCCTCTAAAATAAATAAATAAAAATATTTAGAAAAATATAAAATAAAATAACATTTGGCCACATGGAATATCACCCATATCCTGTGTGGCTCCTACGTTATTATTTATGTAATATTTTTCATTGAAAGCACTTTCTTTTTAGCTTTAAAGAAACACTGTTTAAAAGAAATGTTTGTTTTTCCATCAAAAAGAAAAAATAAATAAATAAATAAATAAATAAATAAAATAAAAAGAAAAAATAAACCACCTATCCTAAAAACACAATACAAACTCAATTTCAGGTACTGTTGCCTGCAAAGACTCTGAGTCTGAGACTCACTGTCTCTGTTTTAGGAAGATTTTGTAGAAATTCTCTGTTAAAGATTAACATCAATTTGAAACTTTCTTTTTTTAGTGTAATCAGAAGGATTGAAAGAGTACTAAAAAGGAATGGCTCTCCCTCCAACCAGTTCAATGTTATAAAACTCCCTCTCTGTATGCTACCTAAAATTATAATTTACTCATCACGTAAAATAGTTATACAGGAGGTGCCTGGGTGGTTCAGTCAGTTGAGCATCCAACCCTTGGTTTTGACTCAGGTCATGATCTCAGGTCATCGTGAAATCAAACCCCACGTCAGGCTCCATGCTCAGTGGAGTCTGCTTGGGATTCTCTCTCCCTCTGCCCCTCCCCACCCTCTCTTAAATAAGTAAATCCTTAAAAAAAAAAAATAGTCACACAGACGACTAGGTTTCCCTGCCCCTAGCAAGAAGGAGTTTCCAAAAATCTACCCATCTCACCTCCCTTGATGGAGGAGATCTATCCTCTTTGACTGTAGACACAGATATTGCAGAGAAGGGTTATTCATTGCCTACTTAACCACTCTGAACCTCAGTTTCTTCATCTCCAAAGGACAGTAATAACAGTGCCTTCCACAGGTTTGTTGAGGTGATTAAATCAGTTAAAATCTTTAAAATGTATACATATTTAGATTAATAGCTGTACATAGCAGATATTATGTAAGAGTCTGCTATAATAAGAATAGCTGTTACTATTACTTTCCCATCGATTATGTATATAGTTCTTTATTGCCAGCATTGGTTTTTTGCCTTTTGCTAAGCTTTGTGGGGACTAGGAAAGGAATAAGCCATAGTCTTTGCCTTCAATGAACTTATACTTTCACCAGAGAGGTGGGTAAGAGCACACAGAACAGTAAGAATAAATATTTCTGTAGCAATTTTTTTCTGAGAACCTGCCCTAGTAACTAAAAATCACACTAAGGACAGATAAACCCTGGCTGGTTGCTCTTATTTCCGTTTGCCCCTGAGAATCCACTCTCTGCCCCTCTGTCCCTGCCCTGTGCCCCCAGGGAGCTGACACCTGGGGTTGGCCTCACCCCAATCCCTTGCTCTCTGGCTTCCAGTGAGACACAGCCAAGAGGAAACACCAATGTGAGGTCAGAGAGTGAGAGGAGAGAGAGGCCAGGGGACTTCTTCCCCACATGCCCTGCTCTACCTGCATTCCTGGCCAGAGTTCCCTCCCCACTATGGCTCCCATACCCCCTGCCTCTGGCCACCTGCTTACCCTTTCTTCTTCAGGCTCCCCACTGCTGCTGGTCCCTAGAGGTCTCAGTGTCCTCCATTGGTCCTTTAACTCTGCACACGCCTCTGTAAATAGTCCCTTCACTGAATTCTTTCCACTTAAATCCTTTGGAGGGAATTGTTTCCCGGCAGGGCCGTGACTGATCCAAGAGCCACAAGACAGCAGTGATCTAATTATATAATTCCTCTAACACCTCTAAAAGCTATGTTAAGGAACATTAAGAACTTGATGTAGAAAATAATAGGATGATCCAGACTTTCCTTATCCATCAAATTATCTTGTAGCAATCACAGGGATGGCTAACACGTTTTGAAGATTCACTATGTGACAGACATTTTGCTAAGCCCTCTTCCTGCTTTATCTTCTTTACCCTCCCCAAACCCAAGGAGTTTAGTAACCTTCATTTTAAAATAAATAAAACAAAGAGATGGGGAAGGGTTAAGTAACTGCCCCAGTGGGGGGAAGGGGGAGCCAGAACATAATCCCAGTTCTGCTTGTACAGGGCTATTCTCATCCCCTTAGACTCCCTTTCTCACCAGGCTACGCAGCCTGCCTTCTCCTAGAAGAGACGTGGCGCCACTGGGCAGGAGATGTCATGGATCTCCAACAACTAAGAGGAAGACACGCCTGCACTGCCCTTTCTGTGAAATACTTGTGTGCCTGAATTATTTTCTTTGTCTATTGTCCAAACAAATGACTTATCTTCTACAATTCCTCAGATTTGCTCTCTCTCTGAGCTATTTGAGAAGATTTGGGTTAAAACATAGGGGGAGGGGAAGAAAATGCACATATATTTCTCCAAGTTCAGGAAATCACTGAAAATCACATCATTTGACTCCATTTGCTGATCTGATTACCCAATTACTTGCTAGGTAGCTTTACACTCTGCACCCATGGATGTAGCCATCTTTCTAGGCAGGGCTCTCTCTCCCTCTCTGTCTCCCCCTCCACCTCCCACCCCAAGCTTTATTTCCATCTACCTACTTCTCTCCTAAACAGCAATCTTTCTACCTATTTTTTCAATTATTACAACAAAAGCTCTCAAGTTAAAGAAAACAATACTGCTTTCTTCCCAAAGCCAGCCTTTCCCTGACACAAAGTAACAGTGATACTAAACATTGCTAGCAATTGTTATGAAAATGCATTTCTCTGTATCCCGTTGTCATGGCAGCTAAAGATCAAGACATGCCCGCTACGTACAGCAATTTATACTGATTTGAAAGACTGTTTGGGGGGAAACATTAAAATGTATAATCGAATGCATTTGAAACCATAGCCCAACAAAGTACAATATCAGTTATTCAAATAACATTTCTAAAGCAAAGTACATCATTTATTCCAATCAATGTTGTGTTCATTATTTATGCTCGCGGAGTCACTTTAATTTCCAACACACTGGCAATTTTATTATTTTTCTCGGCGTTCAGAATCTTCACATTACCTTTGCTCAGGCACTGGCCAGCCTAACACCGACAGCAGATCCAAGTCCCATCATGAGACCCAGAACTACTACAGCATTTTTTTTCTATTACTTCTTTGTTTGCTGGGCGGGGGGCATCCCTTAGGTGAATTTCTCCCTTGGACTGCAACTGCTTGAAATGTCACAGTGTGACTAACTCTCTCCTTCATCCAGATTGTCATTTTACCGCAAGATACTGTACCATATATATCATGTGTTCACTTCTCTATGGGGGTGGGGAGAAAAGTCCACGAATAAGAAGGGTGGAGGGTGGGGGGGTGCCAAAGAGAGAATATAAAGGATTTAGATGCAAATAATTGAGTACAAAATGCCACTTTTATTAACAATTTGGATGGTGGTTCTCATCCCTAATCCTTTTCATTGGTTATCCCTCAAAATCTCCCAGGGAGACCGCTGGCATCTGGCAGGAGGGAAGTGGAGGCATGCGGGGATTAAGAGACGGTGATGGCAAAACAGATCAGTAGCAGAGCTAGGATGAGAACCCAGAATTCTGACATTCCTGAGCCATTGTTCAGCCTGTGGCCTGCTGGACATGGGCCTAAGGAATTTTATTGAGATTACCTAAAGCTTAACTGACTGCCACTCTTCCAAGGATAATTAGTTACACTGCTTTTCCCACAGCTGACAATGCACACTAATATTTTGGCCTTGACTTTATGAAACTGATTTTTATCAGTTTCTCATCTATCAGCATGGTCCCTGATTTCATCCTTTTGATTCCTGCCCCTTGAAGACTGGTTTCTGCCTGCCAAAAGCAGCTAGTCGCCTCCCCTAAGGTCAAACTTTCCTTCCTAAATTATGCACCTGGGTCAAATGTATACATCTACACTTGTCATGGGAGAAGGGATTCATGTAAAGTCACCAGTTCATTGCATTTCCCCTCTCATCCTTACCCTAAATTGACAGATTCTGACAAACCTGGCCAGGTCATTGCAAAAAGGCGCAGAAAAAAGTTGTCATTTATAGTGCCTGACCATGCATCAGGCACTATTTGAAGGGTTTACACATAATAGCTTTACAATAACACACCGAACTAGGTTATTATTATTAGCCTTATATCTACAATGAGGAAACAAAAACACGCTCAGGTTAAGCAGTTTGCCCCAGGTAACACAGTTAGTAAGCAGAAGAGCCAAGAAGTGAATACGGTTGCTTGGGTCCGGATTGCTCTGCTACTATGCTAAACTGTCCATCCGACACAAAGTTGCTAAGAGTTTAAGGCTCTGGAATCCAACAAACCAAGGTTTCTATTCCAGCTACCTGCACAATCTTGGATAAATTACCCCACTAGGCTCCAGGTTGATATATTGTAATAGCCACTGCTGGATTTTGCTAAATGAAGTCATTAGCACTGTGCCCGGCACATAGAGAGCCCTCCAAAAACATGAGCTGCCCATTCTAAGGAAGGAACAAGCTCAGACCAAAGAGGCCAAGAGTTCTGGCCCATGGTAGGGTAGACCAAGGCACATGGGGAAAAGAATGCATTCCCTATACACAGCCCAGCCCCTTCTACTAAAGAATGAGCAAGACAGAGGGAGAGAAATGAGAGCAGAGGGATGCCATGACTTGGGAACAGGAGAAGCTTTTTCAAGTGAGAGGAGGCTGGCTGTGCTTTGGATGAATTAAGATAAAGAAGAGAGCCAACCCAAGACATGCTCTAGGGAAGAAAGATACTCTAACAAGGAACTAGTTTGAGGCAATGCCTTCCCAGGGTGATTAAATTAAACACTCCCTTCAGTCCAACAACTAGTGTAACTGATTTTTTCTGTTTACCAAGTCCTTAATTGGCTGAATTATGCAACTCCTTGGTGCAATATGATCACTTTACTTTTCTGTCTTTTTCTATTCAAAGCCAGAAGGTTTTAAATTTCTCTTCCAGGAAAGAAGCATTCTCTCATAGGAAGCCATAGAACCAGAATAAAATCTTTGCAGCCAATAACTGGGCAATCTCGTCAAAGGCTTGAAGACTAGAAGGCTAAGGCCTGCATCCGAGTCCAGGCTCTGGCACTTGCTGCGTGGCCTTGGGCACCTCATGTCTCTTCTTTCTATGTCTGGTTTCTTGTTTGTAAAATGAAAAGCCTTTTATCTGCTTTAAGATTCTATGATTTGAGGGAACTCATTTTTGAGAAAGATATTCTTTGATCAGTAGATACTATCCATAGCATGATTTATTATTGGGGGAGGGAGGATATTTTCATGGTTAGCAGTTTTATATGATAATCACCAGTCCCTAGGGACTTGGAATAATTTCACCATCAAAATTTTCCATTATAGTGGCATTATAGCTCTGTTTCAACAAGCTTGCTCAAGTAACTTTTCTATTGCAAATTCACATGATAATAGCATTATAAATGGCATCTCCAAAGACTTCAATTAAAATTGATTTGTCATTGTAATCTTAGCTAATAATGGTATGGTAATGGCATTATAATGAGGAGATCAAAGACTTACACTGAAATTATTTTGGCATTGTTATCCTATATTCTAAATGGCTTTGAATAGTCTGCTCTATACATAGATTTGAAACTGTTGTGTCATAAGGATATTGTAAGCTAAGAGCATAGACAATGGAATCATCCACTCCTTTCCCCCAAAGCCCAGCTTGGAATTTCTTCTTTCTTTTCATTTCCCATAAAGGTCAAGTTCAAACAGAGTTTCATTTGTAATTTCCCCTACCTAGTCTTACAAGGAAAAAGCAAGAGATTGAGAGGATGCTGGTGAGTGCCTAGAAATACTGCTCTCAGATGAGACTGGAGCCAGCCCAGCCACTCCCCTTTGGGAAACTCAGGGCCTGAGTGTTCCTCTGCATTCAGCTGAGGCTGGGACATGCTGACCTGAAAGATAGAAACCAGACCTGAGGGGTGCCTGGATGACTCAGTTGTTCAAGCATCCAAGTCATGATTTCAGCTCAGGTCATGATCTTGGAGTCCCGGGAATCAAGCCCCACACTGGGCTCTTCACTTGGTGCAGAGTCTGCTTGTCCCTCTCCCTTCACCCTTCTTGCTCTCTCTATACAATAAATAAGTAAATAAATAAAATTTTTAAAAGAAAGAAAGACAGCAAGCAAGCAGACCTAAGCCAGAGGGTCTAGTGGAGACGGAATTCTCACCCCTTCACAGGTGGTCATGCTATGAAATTGGAATTCTGCAGCTTCTGACATTTAGAGCCTCCTGTCTTTCATCCCTTGTGGCTTCACAGTTGTCACCCTTGTGGGCTTTGTGTGGACTTGAATCCTTGGCTCTCAGCTTTCCAGCTATAAGAACAGCTTTGTGTGGTTGTTTTGTGTTAATTCACTTTGACCAGGGACATAAATTAAATCTAATGAAATACAGACTCAATTCATATTGACTTCAAGGTTCTAATATTCTAGTTTAGAGACTATTATTATTACATTAGTTGACTTTCAAACTAACAATTATATAGTTATTACATGATAGAAACCATCTTAAACATGCTAAATATTTTTTTATTTTTCTTACTCATAGTAGTCACATTGCAAACAGTGAATCAGTGCATACAGAGCCACTGCTCCTAGGAGAAATAAGGGGTTAGGTTCCTATGAGCCTCTAGCCACATTTTTGTCAACTAATCAATACAAAAAAAAAAAACCCGTTTTCTCTGTGTTTATGTTTAAAGACATCTTATTTCATATATATGGTTGACTCATTCACATGGAAATCATAGCCAATGACACTGCCATGCATGCCTGAATGAAGCTTATCTAAGCCATATATTTTCTCCATAAGGCCCATTGCAGCCCTTTTATGCTTAGGGATACAACACAGCACTTCAGCTCTATGCTTGATGGCCATTTTAAACAATGAAATCTCAGTGAAAAGAGCAAGCATGTTAAAAATGCGGCACTGAATTGGCAAGGATCCACTATGTCATAGTTTACTTAATCTCTACATCAACCCCATCAGTTAGGTACTATTATCATCTTCACATCATGGATTAGGAAACTGAGGCACAAGGTAAGAAGCAATTTGGTTAATGTTCAGCTTCAATTCAAATTACTTGTCTTGGTTTTCTTTTTTAAATGAAATAAATAGTATGCTTAGTATTTAGGTTTCTTTCTTTTTAGGAGATCAATTCTGAAAAGAAGTATGGTCCTAGTTTTTGGATGAAAAGAAGTATCTGTGGACCTCCAGTGTTTTGAGCCTTTCAGTCAGGCCATGTTCAGAGGCTAGCTTGTGAAAAATGAAGCAGGCACTATTGGTGCTAACCCAAATCCATTCCTGGCCCCCTTCATCCTGGCTGTCAGACTGCCAACCATCTGTGTAGCTCTGCATTGAAGACAGGACCCCCCTACTATGCCAGGAGATAAATCTCTATTGATATAAGCCAATCAGAACAATTCCATTTACTTGATCAAACTGCTTTAGGCAAGGGCATGTATTGTCATTCTAGCCAATGAGAAGTGAAGGAAATATGCTGCAAGCTCCAGGGAAAAGGCTCTTTTAAGAGATGTCTGAGAAGCAGTTCCTTCTCCTGCCTCTAGTTGTCAGAGTGTAAGAACGTGATAGTTGGAACCACTGCAGCCATCTTGTGACCCTGAGGAAACAAACTGGAATGGCAAAGTTGAAAGCTGCTGCTTAGGCACAAAATCAAACACTCCTAAAACCGTCCTCCCTCTTGCCCTTTTGCCACTTGAAATAATAAGTCCCTCGTTGTTTAAGCTGCTTTTAATAAGTAGAAATGGAAAGTATCCTAACAGATACAGGAGTTTTGCTTGGGAACCCATTATAATGGAGAACTAGAAGACATTAAGTGCAGAAATTATACAGACAGACACACATAGTGGTTGAACCCTATTTAAGAAGCAAAACGTATTGGTTGCTAAGGGATGCTGAGAAGACATAAATGACCAGGGAAATTTCCCCTTCTCAGAGACAGCTTATAATCTAGTTAGTTGAGAAAACCAAACACAGACAGCTCAAGAATTCTTGTGCAAAGAAACAGTAAATTCCATTTAATTCTGCCAGCATTAATTCTGAAATACAAGTAGTAGGGGTCTTTTGATGAATTAGACATACTCCCTGTCTTCTTCAATCCAGTAGAGAAAATTCGACTGATGGGTGATTATAATTCAAAGAATATTGTGGAAAGATGCTTCGGAAGAAAGGTAAATGAGAGATTAATTTCCTTTGGCAGTCCCAGGAAAGCCTGATGTCTCTCCTGCTTAAAATTCTTCAGTGGTTTCCAGTGGCACTTCATTTATTCAACAAATATTTATCAAGCAATTACTTTGGGCCAGTACTATTCTAGGTCCTGGGACCCAGCCGTGAGCAAAACAAGGTCCCTACTGTCTAATGACCTTACATTCTAATTAAAGGGAGAACAATACAATGTACAAGTGAGTAAATATATTCTGTGTCAGAGGTGCTGTTACCAAGAAAAATAGAGTACAGAGTGTAGGAGTGCTGGGGTTTTAAGGTGCTATTTTATATAGGATAGTGAGATGCTGGCATCTGAGTAGAAAGCTAAAGGAAGTTAGAGAGTGAGCTCTGTGTGGATATCTGGGAAAAGTATTAGAAGCGGAAAGAACAGCAGATGAAAAGGCCCTGAGGCAGAGAATGATGCCTGCTATACTTGAAGAACAAGAAGCAGGTTAATGTGCCTGAAACCGAATGAATGATGGAAAAACTGTGAAATGTGAGATCAGAGAGGTAGTCAAGGGCAGAGCCAGATTTACTATGCAGTTAATAAAGCTCCAACAACATGCTCAGAAAGTCATAGATTTTGGTATAATCTGGAAAAGTAAGATATTTTCAGCATAGTCGTTAGGGCTGCTGTCTCCTTCCACTCTGATTTCTCAGTCACATTTCCCACAGCCTGGGTCTTTAGAGAGGCTGCAGATATTTGAGGGAGCTGGCTAAGAGGAAATTATCTTAGGGATCCATCTAGTGTGGAGTCAGTGAGATGTATTTACGTGGATCACAGTGACTTCCATGACTAGCTGCCCCTGAATAAGAGTGGCTTCCAGGAATAATCCTCACCCAAAGATGCAGAGCCAGAGGTCCACTGGGAAAATGGATATGTCCCACAAAGCCTAGATCTGTAACTCTGTGAGTAGTGGGAAGCAACAAGGCATTAAATATACAGAATGGGAAGCTAGTCTTTAGAAAATCCTCACAATGTGTAAACTCGTAAGCTGAAGTTTCAGTCCTCACTGACACGTAATCACAGTGGAAGTGTTCTCCCTTAAGGAATATATTCAAGGGGTGCCTGGGTGGCTCAGTGGTTGAGCATCTGCCTTTGGGTCAGGTGTGATCCCGGGGTCCTGGGATCGAGTCCTGCATCAGGCTCTCTGCATGGAGCCTGCTTCTCCCTCTGCCTGTGTCTCTGCTTCTCTCTCTGTGTCTCTCATGAATAAATAAATAAAATCTTCTTTTAAAAAAGGAATATATTCAAGAATGTAGAAACTACAGTAATTAATGTACCTTTGTTGACAGAATCTCAAGAAACAAAGTTTAACAGACAAGGGCACAGATCCAAAGCAATACTATAACCAGCAAGCCTATCCCTGTGTAAAGTCACCCACCATCAATTATAAAAAGCAAATTTGAAACAATCATCCTAGAGGAAAAATTGAATTATCTTTCTATTCTTTCTAACAAACATGATATTATTGTATCTCTGTTGAATGGAGAGGCAAAATGTATGCAGACAAAGAATTTAGGGGAAAATATATGACAGAGGTGGTTCAATCAGTTCATTAATACAAATATTATTTTGCTACATTTTGTGATGTTTGGAGCATATGTCAGCTTTAAGATTTTATTTATTTAGAGAGAGACAGAGAATGAGCAGGGGGAGGGGTGCAGTGAGAGTGAGAATCTCAAGCTGACTCCCTGCTGAGTGGGAAGCTTGACACCCGACTCGGGGCTCTATCTCACCACCCTGAGATCACGACCTGAGCCAAAATCAAGAATTGGATGCTCAACCGACTCTTCCACGTAGGCACCCCTGTGTCAGCTTTTTGACTTGTAATTTGTGGTGAGTTTTTTTCTCATCCTAAAAATACATTCACTTTCGAAAGCTATTTTGTATTCCTTATCTTAAAGAGAGTCCCAAAATTGCATCAGAAAGACTGCTGAGACATGGTGCAGCAGACTCTCTGCTAACATTTACAGAGGTCATTCCAGAGAATTCAGTAGTAATTCCTAGATTTGGGGATTCATGGACCAGTAATATTTCTAAAACATTTTTGGGGACCAATATTTTAATTCCAATTTTAAAAATAAAAAGCCATATAAATAAGCATTTAAAACAGACATACAGGGACACCTGGGTGGCTCAGCAGTTGGGTGTCTGCCTTCAGCTCAGGGCATGATCCCAGGATCCTAGGATCAAGTCCCACATCGGGCTCCCTGCAGGAAGCCTGCTTCTCGAGACCTCTGCCTGTGTCTCTGCCTCTCTCTCTCTCTCCCTGTGTTTTTCATGAATACATAAATAAAATCTTAAAATAATAATAAAATAAGTACAATAAAATAAAATAAAACAGTCATACATATTGTGGTTATTTAAAAAAAACTTCTTATACAGAAACCTATTTTAATTTTTATGGATAAAATTATATAACATGTGCACTTTGTTTTAAACTTATGCAACAGAGTATAGGGGAGTGAATGGCCTTAGGTAAAACAAGATTGGTCATTAGGCGTCGGTATTTGTTGAAGTTGGGTTCTGGGTACATGAAGGTTCATCAAACAAGTCTAAATTTGTAAATGCCAGTAATTTTCATAAAAAAGGCGTAAAAATTAAGCAGCTCTAACTTACAATTCCATAAAAGAAAGGATATATGAGCACTCCAGAAGTTGTGATCCCATAAAGTACCATCTTGTATATTTAATAAACTTAATCTTACAGGAGCACCTACCTGGGTGGCTCAGCCTGTTAGGTGTCAGACTCTTGATTTCAGCTCAGGTCATAATCTTGGGTTCATGAGATCAAGCCCCACATTGGACTCCACACTCAGTGTGGAGTCTGCTCGAGATTCTCTCCCTCTCTCTCTCTCTCTCTCTCTGCCCCTCCCCCTACTCTAAATAAACAAATAAATAAAATCTTTTTTTAAATAAATAAATTTAATCTTCTAAAAACTCATTATATTGTGTTTATTATTCTTATTGTTTTGCTGTCCATCAGTGAAATTTATTTCACTGGTTATATTCACGTGGCTATTAAGCATCTGTTCAGGTACCACCTATGTGGGAGTGAGGTCAGGTTGACAGCTTACTTGAAAATGATTTTTAAAAAGTTCTTTGAATTGTGTTTTCCAATTTTTTATAAGTTTATGGTGTGTCTGTGTGTGTATGTGTGTGTGTGTGTATAAGAGAACTGGAATTATATCTGGGGTTTTGCCCATAGCACATGTACATTGCTACATATGTCACATAGCCTGACTGAGCCTTCAGTTTCCCTACCTGAAATATGAGTACAATAATATGTACTTCAATGCATGTGATTACACCATTGATAGTAAAAACATGAATAGACACAACCTCTGTAGAGGACAGTTTTGCAGTATCTTCTCAAATTTTACATGCCCTTACCTTATGGCCCTTATGGCCTAGAAATCCTCCTTCTAGGAATTATCCTACAACAACATGAAATGACATGTGTAGAAGACAGTCGTTATGATATTGCTTTTAATTACAAACCCTGGAAACAATCCAAGGTTCATGAATAGGAGACGAATTAAAGTACCTCCATATAATGCAGCTGGGAGAAAGAACTAAGAAGTTATGTATGAGAAAACATTCAACATAAGTTGGTCAGTGAGACAATGAGAACCCACCTCACAGCTGTCAGAATGGCTAAAATTAACAACTCAAGAAAAACAGGTGTTGGTGAGGATGCAGAGAAAGGGGAACCTCATACACTGTTGGTGGGAATTCAAGCTGGTGCAGCCACTCTGGAAAACAGTATGGAGGTTCCTCAAAAAGTTAAAAATAGAGCTGCCCTAAGCAATTACACTACTATGTATTTATCCAAAGAATACAAAAAAAGTGATTGAAAGGGGCATCTGCATCCCAATGTTTATAGCAGTAATATCCACAATAGCCAAACTATGGAAAGAGCCCCAATGCCCATGAATGGATAAAGAAGATGTGATATATATACATATGTATATTAAAATATTACTCAGCCATCAAAAGGAATGAAATCTTACCATTTGCAATGGCATGGATGGAACTAGCGGGTTTTATGTTAAGCAAACTAAGAGAAAGAAAAATATATGATTTCACTCATATGTCGAATTTAAGAAACAAAATAGATGAACATAGGGAAACGGAAGGAAAAATAAGAAGAAACAGAGAGGAAGACAAACCATGAGAGACTGTTTTTTTTTTTAAATAAAGATTCTTTTTTATTTATTCATGAGAGACAGAGAGAGAGACAGAGAGAGGCAGAGACACAGGCAGAGGGAGAAGCAGGCTCCATGCAGGGAGCCCGACATGGGACTCGATCCCGGGATTCCAGGATCGTGCCCTGGACTAAAGGCGGTGCTAAACCGCTGAGCCACCCAGGCTGCCCACCATGAGAGACTCTTAACTCTAGAAAACACACTGAAGGTTGCTGGAGGAGAGGTGGGGTAACTGGGTGATGAGCATTCAGGAGAGCACTTGATGGAATGAGCAGCGTGTGTTAAATGCTACTGATGAATCTTTCAATTCTATTTCTGAAACTAATACACTATATGCTAATTACATTGAATTTAAATTTAAAATTTTTTAAATTGTTCAGTGAGAAACACAAAATACAGGACATGTATATAATTTTCTACCTTTGAGTTAAAAGAAAGAAGGGAAAATAGGAATATATATTCATATTTGTTTAAAGAAAATCCTAAGGACTCACAATCAGGTGTTAAAATGTGTTATTTTGGGGGAGGATTTTTTTTGAAGTGGGAACTGGGAACATGGTGACCAAGGGCAAGATATTTTGCTTATAATTATATATGTTTTTATTTTACATTGTATGAATGTATTCAAAACATAAGCTTTGAAAAAGACAATGTGTGTAGTGAGAACATCCATGGCACACAGTACAAAAATAATGGAAGTGATTATGGTTCTTATTACTACTATCATCATGATTCTAGCATTATTCTCTAGATCTGCACTGTCCAATAGAGGAGTCACTGGACGCTCGTGGCTATTAAGCATCTGAAATATGGCTGATCCAAATGGAGATGTGCTGTCAGTGTGAAATACACACCAGATTTCAAAGACTTAATGAGAAGAAAAGACTGCAACATAATCACATTAAGAACTTTTATATTGATTACACACTGAAATAAAAATATTTTTGGTAGATTGTATTGAATAAGATATACTATTTTAATGAATTCCACCTATTTCTTTTTCTTCTTTTTTTTTAATGTGCCTATTAGAAAATTTAAAATTGCCCATGTGGCTCACATTTATATCTTGCACTATTATTTCTATCAGATAATGCTGCTGCTCTATGGCATCAAGAACTGGGCTCACACAGTGAAGAGGCTTCATACATGTTTGTTAAGGGAATGAGTGAATAAATATCCTATGACAATCTCATAATATATGATAAGAACACGGAGGAGAGTTAGCCTGTTCAAATGGCCTCTTTAGGTTGAAAAGCATTAAAGCAGAACAAAACTCCCCTCCTCATCAGGGCCACTGACTGCTGTCATCGTGGGTACACATGTGTAACTTTAATTTAACAAATTAAAATGTTCTCTCAATTATAATCAGCAATTTCCTAGCACAAAAAGGATGTGTTAGCTTCTTGGACTGGATGGTTTGGAGTTTTTCAAGCACAGCTGCCTGTAGAAAATGCTCCCCTTCCTCTAGAGGTCTGTGAAAGCAGAAAGCACTTGCAAAGTCCTATCCAGAAAAATATTTTATTCTTTAGTTCAGGAAATGAATGCATCTCATAAGCCTCACAGATGCCACACACATCGCTACATCGGATGTGGAGCAAATAAAGGAGGAAAAACATTGGCTTTGGGGTTGGACAAAGCCGATTTCAGATTTGGGCTCTGTGTTAGTTCCCTAGGACTCTGCAGCAAAGTACTATAAATTGAGTGGCTTAACAGAAATTTACCGTCTCATAGTCGAGGCTGGAAGTCCAAAATCAAGGTGTCAGCACAGTTGGTCCTTCCAAGGGCTGTGAGGGAAGGAGGGAGGGATTTGTTCCAGGTCTCCCTCCTGGGCACAGAGATAGCCTCTCCCTTATCTCTTTACCTTGTCTTTCCTATGTGCACACACCTGCCCCCCAAATCCCCCTTTTATAAGGTTTGAATTAGGGACCATGCTAATGTTTCCATTTTAATCTGATTACCTCTGTAAAGGCCATATCTCCAAATAAGGTCACACTTTGAGGTACCTGTGGTTAGGACTTCACCATAGGAATTTGGGGGTGGGGAGTTACGATTCAACACACAACAGGCTCTACCCGTACTTGCTGGGTGACCTTCACTAAACTTCCTGGAAGCTTGGTTTCGTCACCTGTGGAATGGAGATAATAATAGGTACCTGGCACACTTGCACTGGAATGGAAGATTATACGCGTAAAATCAGTTAGCCAAGCTGGTAATCCTGGGACTGCTGGGAGTCATCTTTGCCACCAATTAGGAACATCCTGTTTGAAAATAAAGCCAACACCAAGAACACCAGGGATGGATAGAGAGAGAGAGAGAGAAAGAGAGAGAGCCTGAGGATATAAAGCATCTGAGTCCAGCCATGTCTGGCATCAGTAAGTCCACGGAGTTTTCGAATATGTGAACAAATACATTTCCTTTTTGGCTTGAAAAAAATTCAACAAATTTTAAGAAATAAAAGAAAAACATTTCACCAGCACCTATGATGTAATCAGTCAGCCTTTATAAAATGATGTGTATTTCTCATGTTCTACATAAGAGTAGGAACATCGTCGTTGAGCCCCACACAGAGTCACTTGTAATGATTAGATGTTGCCCCTAAACTTTTAGGCAAAAGTTCATCCTCTCTGGCAGCTCCACAAAAATACCAATGTTATTTATATGTTTCAGGCACCCTCATGAGGATCCAAAACATTTGCCTACAAAAGCAGATATTTGCCTCTATTCTGTGTCTTTTCTCTTTCTCGAACCATCCTTTCAGGCATTCAGGAACATGCCCCCTATCCTCTTATTCCTCATCAAAATATCTATATTCTTATCTCCCATGGATCCTAACGAACAAATTACTGTTAACAACCTAAAATTTTCACCCAGGTGTAACTGACCAATGGATCTTCCAGAAATATTTGCACTTTCACAGGGAACAATACCCTGACTCTCTGAGGGTGGAGCTCCACAAAGAATGGAGAAAGAACCTCTGGCACATCAAGGCCTTTCTGATTTCAAAAGAGGAAGGAAACAAAATTGAGCAGGATCATGCTCTGTTTGTGTGCTTCGCACCAGGCTCCTTCATAAACAATCCCCATTTCAACTTGTACACACACATTATAAATTAAGAACCTACAAAGCTGCTATCATGCCCATTTTACAGGTGCAGGCACAGCTCAGACCACATAGTAGAAGAGCCCGGATGTGCAGTGGGATTTTTCAACCTATGCAGAGCATCGCACCTCACTAACCACCCCTGCCCTGCCTCCCTCAT
This sequence comes from Canis lupus dingo, assembly GCF_003254725.2. Lineage (NCBI taxonomy): Eukaryota > Metazoa > Chordata > Mammalia > Carnivora > Canidae > Canis > Canis lupus. The sequence continues at coordinate 61,124,218 of NC_064244.1, read as the reverse complement.
AGAGCCCTTCAGTCCTGAGCATCCAGACCATTCTGAAAACCCTCTGGAAAATAAATATGAGGCTTTCTACAAATGCAAGACACCCACATTAGGCCACAGATCAATCTCTCAGATTGTGATATGGTACTCCTACTGGAATCGGTGACCTCTACAGTCACTCACAGGCCTGGAACTTTCTATAGCCATTTATCCTGGAGCTCCACCATGTTGCCAAGATCCAGTTTTTCCTTCTTTCATGTCTTCCTCAGTTCAACTACTTCTTAAAACCGGCTTCCCTTGAGGGCCTCACAGGCTGCTAGCCCACTTCACAGCCAAAGAAAAGGAAGAGTCCTCCCCCTCCCCCCAGGATCCCCTGAAATGGTCCAGAGGTTCATTCTGGTTGGTCAGCCTTAAATGATGCTCACCACCGCTCAACCAATCACTGTGGCCAGAAGGATGAGGTGCAGCAATTGTCTCTGTAGATCATGTGCTATGCTCATGGAGCCTGAGAAGGAATCGTTGACCCCAAAACGAGAGTGATTCCCAAAACAAATTAAAAGCTACTGGAAAAGAGGAAGGAAAAAAAATGCTAGGAAAGTACTCAAAAGATGTCTACTGTGAAGCGTTTTTACCTTTTCTGATCCCACAATGCCTGATTTGGCAACTGGTTTGGAGCTTCCAGCACACCCTGATCCAGCCCCTCATTAGATGGATTGCACCAGATTTTCTCATCCACATCTCTGCTCGCTGAGCACATCAGTCCTCCACTTACTCACTTTATGATTCAAATTAGTAAGACCCTTTCAATAGCTTAAATCTCTCTGCAGAACAAGCTAGTCTGTTATCTGGAAATATATGGTCACATGAACTTATTCAAAACACAACATTTTCTCATTATAATGAGACATGATTATTAATGGCAGAGTGCCCATCAGAAATGAAACTAATCCTTCATTTTGTTCAAAATAAATGTGCTCTAAAAAGTACAGAGATGGTAAAATTAATTTGAGAGTAATCAATTCCTGCATTTTAAATGAACATAATTATGTAATCATTAAATTATTTAATGGGCTTCATTAGGCTTATTTCTGGCTTGGGTGTCACATTTTTGTAACCCAATTAGCTCAAGTGCTAAAATTAATTTTTTATTACTGGTAAGAGTACTAATCCAAGTCAGGATGAACATAACTGGGGTCTGGCCAGCTCTACCTGGGGGTTAAGTTGGGTCATCCTTCCCAGATTCGCTGTATCAGTACAAATACAGCCAATCAAGGTGGAAGAAGTAAGTAGCCCAGGCTGGTCTGTGGCAAATGTCTGATCTGCTTCCAACCAGATAGAACACTGTCAGATTCAACTGGGTGTTCCTTAGAAAGTCTTGCAGAAGAGATGTCTCCCAGAGGAATCTGACATGGTAGCCTCATGTCAATGCTGTACTATCACCAGGAGTGGGGCCAGGCATCAGCTAGAACAAGAGAAACTAGGGCAACTCACAGACCTAGAGTAGGTTACGTGACACAAAACAATTTATGAGACCTCTCTGAGCCTCACTTTCTTCATTGGTAAACAGGGATGATGAAGAAGTAATAGTTACTCAGAGTTGATTATGAGGATTAGTGATAATGTGTACAAAGTGTCTGCCATATAGTATTCACTCAATATGTGGTTCTCATTCCTGTTATCACAATCAGACATCCACTTGGGGTCCCTGGGTGGCTCAGTCAGTTAAGCCTGAGTCTTGATTTATGCTGAGGTCATGATCTCAGGGTGGTGAGATCAAGCCCCCATCAAGCTTTGAACTGGGCATGAGCCTGCTTAAGATTCTCCCCCTCCCTCTGCCCCTTCCCCCAGTTCACACGATCATAAAAAAAAAAAAAAAAAAAAAACAATCAGACATCCACAGATTTAGTCTTCAGGGATGCCAAGGTTAAGACACAGACTTAACTTTTTCAATCTGAATGCTAATGATGAACTATATTAATAACAAGGGATTCTTTTTTTTTTAATTTATTTATTTATGATAGTCACAGAGAAAGAGAGAGGCAGAGACACAGGCAGAGGGAGAAGCAGGCTCCATGCACCGGGAGCCCGACGTGGGATTCGATTCCGGGTCTCCAGGATCGCGCCCTGGGCCAAAGGCAGGCGCCAAACCGCTGCGCCACCCAGGGATCCCAATAACAAGGGATTCTGAGTGGCAGCGTTGCAAAAGAAAAGATTCTCCACAAAAGAAAAAAATATGTATATATTCTTTTAAGAAGACATTAAAGAATGAAGGTGTGCATAATTCCTAGGAAAGAGAGAGGCAGTATGGCTGGGGATTAAGAGGCGGGTCTGGAGGCAGACTGGCTGGGTTCAAGTGAAACAACTTTTTCTTTTACTTCCTAGCTATGGGACTTTAGTCAAAACACTTAACCTTTTGAAATCGGGTTCCTCATCTCAAATCGAGGGTAATAAGAGAATTATGTTGTTGTGAGGGTTAACTTATACAATGTGTAGAAAGGCATTGTGTGTTATCTATTACCAGTGTTATTCATTAGTAATAGTAGTTGTATAGAAATACAGGACACCGTCAAATATGTTTTCCAGACTTTGGGAAAACAAATATTCTAAAATCAGATTAAAAAGACAGATTTGCTCCATTAAGCTCGAAAAACAAATTTTATCCATTCATTGAACAAACATTTATTGGTACTCACTCTATGTCAGACGCTGAATTTAATTGCATAACAGGAGAGATACTGTGAAATTTTTCAAGCTTTATTACTCTTAATCTGGCCCTTTCATACCTCCCAAGTCAGAACATTTTCCCTAACATCTTCTCAGGAGGAGGTGATAGGAAAAGGTCGTGGGTAAACCATTCGGAAAGCTACCTTCCCTGTTCATACATCAGACTAGCCCTGAGGTCACAGTTAGAAATGCAAATGAGGAGCTCAGTGTCACAGCCAGCATGGCCTTTCAGTAACTTGACATAGCCACACCAGGGACCGAGTGCCTCTGTGTTCCAGAACAGGTTCTCTTTGTTTGTCTTACCATATTACATCCATTATGGATGTCTAACATTGAAGGGATCCATCAAAATTTAAATTACACACAAAAGCCTAAAAAGCTGTAGTCAACCTTTTTTTTATGTCTCTCCCTCCCCTCTCACTTGCTCTCCCTCCCTCACTCTCTCTCTCTCTTTCTATGTTTCCCTCTTTTTCTTTTCCTTTCTTTTTAAGTTTTAAAAACCAGAATTGCTCCCAGAGCGCAGATGAGTTTCTCTAAATCAAATCAGATGCAGATCTTCGACAGCTGGCTGGCCATCATGTTCGAGAGAAAAGAGACAGCTGATAGACATTGCCTAACATGGGCTAACCCTGCACTGACTTCCCTGTGAGCTCTGATTTAGCAGAAGAAAGGCTGAAGCTCTGTCCCATTGACTTGGGTTGCCAACAGTCACACCTGCCAACATTAATTAAATAAACACCCAGTGGCAAGGCAAGCACTGAGCAGTTCATATGATCAGTTCTGGGGTGTGATGAAACCCCAGCTTTCTGACCATTCAGGTCTCCAAGCTTTCCCTGTATGAAAAGTTTGTTCAAAGCAAATTAGGGCAGATTTCTGCAATCACTGGTTAGAATCATGTCATCAGAAATCCTCCTACACCAATGGCTAGATACAGAACTGATTAAGGATCCAGTTCAGGTATCATCCCTACAGGTATAGCTACAAGCCTTGCTAGGTTCAAGCGAGGAACCTAGCTACTTGCGAGGTCCAAACTACATATTTTAGCCTAAGCTGTATATATGGAGCTCATTTCAAACATTCATCAAACTAATTAATGCTCACTAGATTTGCCAATAAAAGTCCATTTTTTTGACCAGTGTGCTAATTAGCAAACCTGTTGCTGGCAATCTTGAAGGGATAGAAGAAGGACATGTAGTGACCACCTCTGGGGTCTGATTCCATGGGACGGAATGGTAGCTGTCCACCCTAGACTGTGCACTCTGAGATTGGGTTACCTGACCACCAGGCAAGTTAACTGGCATGTGCCTACTACCATATTTATTATGATAAAGTATTTTATATATTTTTAATATTTGTGTTTTTGAGAGAGAGAGAAGAAAGGGGGGCAGAGGGAGACAATATCAAGCAAACTCCACACTAAGCTTGGTGCACAGTGGAGGGGGCTCGATCTCATGACCCACAAGATCATGATCTGAGCTGAAACCAAGAGTCGGTTGCTTAACCAACTGAGCCACCCAGGCATCCCAATACTAAAGTATTTGCAAAGAAATTTGGCAGACATTGTAACATGCTGGAGAAAGAATGCCTGTTTTTAGTGACTTTGCACAAGCCAGATAGAGAGGAGAAGCCTCAGAATAACTCTATCCCTGGAATCGGAGGTCACCAAGTTCTGAAGGATAAGGGGAAAAAATGTCCCTGTAGCCTCCCAATGGATCCAAGAACCAATGCAAATTTGGAAAGAGACACATAAGCCTCTTTCCTGGGTGGATATGACATCTTTCAATGTCCTGCCACAGGATTTGGGGAAGTGCACTAGTTTCGTGGATAAGCTTCCCCGGGCCTTTCTCAATGGATTTATAATCTAAATCCCTGAATTAACAAATGAAAAATCACTGGGCTGGATTCTAGACATTGGTGCCTTCAGGACAGATCCCACCCGGCAGCCCCCAGGTGTTTTTACTAACCTGATTGGAGTCCACAGCAACTCACAACCACTATGTGTTAGAGAAAGAGGCAGCTGGAAGATGGGTCACATCAGGACTAGAAGACTATTTTTTCTCTTTCTCCATTTTTATATATCAACACGCTGGCTTATTTTCGCCCTGTTCTTATTTCTGTGTCTTATTCTTCAGAAAAAAAAAAAAAAGTTCTCTATTGGAGATGTTGGAATATTCCATTAATTTGAAAGCTATGTAGGTTGTCACATTTTAAAGTAAGAGAGTCTAATAAATTCATATGGCACTAAAACTCTGATTAACATTTCACCCAACAGTTAGCAAATTTTAATAGATTTAGCAAGATCAAGATTCCAACAGAGCTGATGAAGGGAGTTTAAAATAGTGAAAGATACTTTGGAAATAGTTATCAAGAGCCTTAGGGGGGAGAAAAGTTTATTCCCATTTGATTCACTGCATTCATACCTTTGAAGTGATCTTAAGAAATGTTTAGAAATGTAAGTAAAGATTTGTTAGAAACATAAGTAAAGATTTAAAGATATGCTCCTTAAAACCATATTAACCATCATGGGAAGTTAGAAACATTTCAAATGTCCAGTAGTAGGGAAACCAGTAAAGAAATTATGACACATCTATCTTAGAGACTCTTGTGTAGTCATTAAAATCATGACTTTTAAAACAATTAAAACAAAATGCTCATGAGATAATATATGAAAAAGTCAACATAAAACTACAAACATCACACGATCCCTATTTTGTTTTAATATTTGTGAACACAATGTGCACATGATTTTTAAATATCAGAAGAAAACACCTCAACATATTAGTAACTAAGCTAGAATTAATGATGATGTCATCTCTGTTTTCTTCTTATAGTGCTCTGTTTTCTAAATTTTCTGCCACAACCACACTGTGCATTTTACATACGTGTAAAATACATATGTGTGTGTGTGTGTGTTCTCTTGTGCTTAAATGCTCATCTCCTTTGACAAAACAATTCTAGGTCTAAGCACACATCATAGAAAAAAGAGATACAGACAGAGCTTTATGCTTCCCAAGGTCACACACTGCATTGCGATGAACCACAGGTTATTGTGCTGTGAATATATCGTACAGACACTTTTATTTACAGGGGATTCTGGTTAAATATAAAGGCAGGTGATAGAGAATAAGTGATTCCTTCAGAAGGCTGCTGAATTTGCTAGAAAGTACAAAAATCACACACCTGGGAAGTGATTGAGGTCCTTGAGATCATCTACTCCGGTGGTTTCACAAATTTTTAAATCATAGAATCCTTCTTTTAAATAAAATCCTGGGAGAAATCTGCAATACATAAAACTGACATCAGAGCAGCTACTCTGTTTGAAGTGAGGGAAACAGATGTAGAACTCCACTCATTTGACATCTGCTCTGAGGAAGTACCAGCCTCTGTGGAAAACCTTTTGAAAGCCATTTGGGACAAGATAATCTAGTGATCTGCTAACTTTTACTTGTTTGGTTTATATTTTTTCCAAGCAGGTCTTGGTCTGATTGGCCATAACAGAAAACCCTAATGGGTAGCTTATAAGCAATCGAAATTTATTTCTCACATTCTAGAGGCTGTGAAGTCTAACACCAAGGTGCCTCCAGATTCCATGTCTGGTGAAGACCCACTTCCTGAATCATAGATGGTTGTCTCTTTGCTGTGTCTTCACATAGCAGAAGGGGCAAGAGAGCTCTATCCAGTCTCTTTTATAAGGGTGCTAATTCCATTCGTGAGGGCTCCACCCTCATAACCTAATCACCTCCCAAAGGCCCCACTTCCTAGCACCATCACATTGGGGATTAGGTTTAAGCATATGAGTTTGGGGGGAAACCATTCAGTCTATAACAATAGACCCTTTTGCTTCAGGAGTTGTTGTTGGAAAGTCCAAAACTCAACTTATCCACAAGATACTTCTCTTCCTGGATCTTGCGTAAAGCTTTGATAAGATTATACCAAGTGTAGGAGCACTTGGATGGCTCAGTGGTTGAACATCTGCCTTTGGCTCAGGTAGTGATCACCTGGTCCTGGGATTGAGTCCCACGTCAGGCTCTCTGCAGGGAGCCTGCTTCTCCCTCTGCCTATGTCCCTGCCTCTCTCTGTGTGTCTTTCATAAATAAATAAATAAATAAATAAATAAATAAATAAATAAATAAATAAAATCTTAAAAAAAAAAAAAGAGTATAAAAAGTGTAGCAGGAGGGAAATACAAAAGAAGAGATTCCCCAGGTTGGGCACAGGATGGAAGTCAGTGAGTCGGGTCTCAGACCCTGTTTCCTTAGGTGGTCAAGCCTCAAGTCACACCCAGGATGACTGGTGACTGGGCCACTAAAGTTTTCTGACTGCAAGTATGGCATCTAAAAAGAACCATATAGGCTGGGAAAATGGGCATCCCAGAGATGGCATTGGAGAATCAATGGTGTGGACACTGGAGCAGCCTGCCTGATGGGAGTGCATTCTGAGATGCCACAGATTTGAACACAAGAAACAAGGAAAGCTCCAACAAGCAGAGTGAATTTGCCACCAAGAAGCAAGGTGGGGGCTCAGCAGCAACAGAATCAGGATGATTTAATCATATCCATTAAAAGAAAATCAAGGAAGTGATTTTTTTTTGTTCATATGAAGTTGGGCACTGTCTAACAAGTTATGATGATTAATTTTATGTGCCAAATTGATGGGGCCATGGAGTGCCCAGATTAAACGTTATTTCTGTGCCGGTTTCTGAATGAGATTAACCTTTGAGTCAGTCATCTCAGTCAAGTAGATTGCCCTCCCCTGTGTGGGTGGCTATCATTCCAACCTACTGAGGGCCTGAATAGAACAAAAAGCAGAGGAAAGGAGGACCCCATTCCCTTCCTCCCTACATGTTCAAGCTGGGACATCAATCTTCTCCTCCTCTTGGACTGAATTTATACATTATATTGGCTCCCCAGTTCTCAACCTCCATAATCTCATCAGTCAATTCCTCATAACAAATGTATATAGTTTGTTTTATATATCTTTCCTATTGGTTCTGTTTCTCAGGAAAACCCTGACTAATATACAAGTCTGATCCCTTGTGCTGCAGACATGGGTGGATTCTTTCCCCAGGTCACATGTAGAGCAAGTTGGTGTAGTGTCGGGCCTGGAACCCAGCTTCCCTGATGCCCCACACCAGATCAAGGACATTTATGAACAGGACGAGCATTTTATTTATTTTTTTTTGCATTTTATTTTTTTAAGATTTATTTATTTATTTGAGAGAGAACACAAGGGTACATGAGTGGGGGGAGAGGGAGAGAATTTCAAGCAGACTCTCCACTGAGCATGGAGCCTGACACAGGGCTTGATCTCATGACCCTGAGATCATGACCTGAGCTGAAATTAAGAGTTGGGACACTCAATTGACTAAGCCACCCAGGTGCCCCCAGGACCAGCATTTTAAAAAGAAAGAAAGAGAGGGGAAAAAAAAAAAAACATGGTTGGCATAGTAACAGACCCTCTCGTGTCCATGTCCTAATCCTATAACCTACGAATATGCTATCTTATAACACTAAAAGGACTTTGCAAATATGAAGAAGTCAAGGATCGTGAGATGGACTGATTATCCCGGATTATGCAAGTTGCCTGATGCAATCATGAGGAACCCTTATATGGGAGAGAGAGAGAGAGAGAGAGAGAGACAGGAGAGTCAGAGAAGATGTGACAAGGGAAGCAGAAGTCAGAGTGACATGCAGGGCACCTCAAGCCAAGGAATAGAAGTTAGTTTCTAGAAAAGATGAGGAAACAAATTATCTCCTAGAGAATCAGGAAAGAACACAACCGTACCAACACCTTTTTAGTCCACTGAGACTTCTTTTTTTCTAAGATTTATTTATTTATTAAAGATGGGTGAGGGGAGAGGCGCAGAGGGAGAGAGGCAGAGGGAGAGAGAAAATCTCCAGCAGACTCCATGCTGGGCATGGAACCTAATACGGGACTCAATCTCACAACTCTGAGATCATGACCAGAGCTGAAGGCAGAGTCTTAACCGACTGCACCCCCAGATGCCCCTAGTCTACTGAGATCTCTGACCTACAGAATGGTAACATAATAAATTTGTGTTGTTTTAAAATGGTATGTTTGTGATCATTTCTTAGTGGCAACAGGAAACCAATATGTAAAGGAAGAAAGGAGGGGAAGAACTATGGGAAGGGAGGATAGTGAGGAAAGGGAAAAGCCTATCATGTCTCCCCAGGGCTCTCCAAGGCTATGATCACTTGAGCCTGGCATCCAGCCTGTGCTCAGCTCATTATAGGCATTAGGTTCCTTGAATCAAATATTAGCAAATACATACACACATGACTTGCCAGGTATGGTCTTAAAGGCTCTGTTTACATTAATAGATTCAGTCCTCACAACACTAGAAAGAAGATACTATTATTATACCCACTTTACAGGGGAGGAGACTAAGGCACTGAGATTCTGAGGAGCTTGCCCAAGGTTACACAGCTAATAGGTGCAAAGCCAGGTTCAAACACAAGTAATTGGGCTCTAGTTTTTTGTTTTTTTAAGATTTATTTATTTATTCCAGAGAGAATAAATAGAGCAGGGTGGGGGAGGAGCAGAGGAAGAGGGAGAGAAGAGTCCCAAGCAGACTCCCTGCTGAGTCCAGAGCCCAACACGGGACTTGATCTCACAACCCTGAAATCAGGAGCAGAGCTGAAACCAAGAGTCGGACACTCAACTGACTATGCCACCCAGGTGTCCCTGGTTCTAGTTTGTATACTTTCTTACTACTGCCTGTGCCTCTGAAGGGAGGAAAGGAGGGGGAAAGGAAGGTAAGAAGAGAGGAAAAATAAGGCTTTCTTTCCTCCAGGGGTTTTCAGTGTCTATCTGGTTTCAAAGGCAGTCTCCATACTGGAGCCACTCCATCCAACAGGTCATGGAGCATGGAGCATGGGGTCACTCAACTCCAGGGGTTCTATCAGCATGCCTGCTGGTATTTATTGCCCCCATCCAGCTGCCTGGGAGGGACTGAGGAGACCCTGGCACCCAGCTCTAACAAGCATGTGGAAATGGATGGGTCACATATAAGCCAATTACAGCTGGCAGCCAGGTTTGGGGAAATCACTTTCCCTGGAACCAATTGGGAGCCCGTTTTGGAGATAAAAGGGACAGCACATTAGTCTCTGTGGTCAGAAGCAGCTTTCATGCATTTCACGGAGCAAAAGGAACCTGAAACATTTTGAAATGAGAAAATGGGGTACGGCCAAATTGCTCAGTCAAGGCATTTAAAGGGTCTTTAGCGTGACATTCCATACAGGACCTAGTATCTTGTTCAAGCATGCAGGTAGAAACTAACATCTGTCCATCTAGAATGTGTGCATATTACTTTCCTTACATGCCTCACATATGTCATTTAATGTTGTTGTCATTAAGACATTCCATCACGTATCCATAGAAATGAGGAGTAGGGAAGCCCTAAATAATTGAAATTCCCAGGTAAACTGAAATCTCATTATTTGCAATTAAACTTTCTTTCCCATCTGAGGTTTTGTTTGTTGTTGGTTTTTCTTTTTCATCAGCATCAATTTCAGAAAGTTAAATACTAGCACTTCAATAAAAGCCTATGTTTCAGAATCATAGACTCGGAGAATTGCATACTTGAAAGGAGTTAGAAATCATTAAATCTAACCTAGAGGGAGAGTCAGACTGAAATGTTTAGGGGAAGCTTCAGGGCAAATCTGGAACAGGATGAGCATTTTTAGCTTAGAGCTGATTTTTTTGTCTGAGAACATTATATGGCCTATAATAAGTGACCAGTCAGCTTCTGCTTGAATGCAGCCAGTAATGGGGAACTCATTACTCAAAATGACTCAATCTAATCCTGTACATCTCTAATCTAAAGAAGAAAAAAAATCCTTTCTTGTATCAACCACTTTGAATATCTCCAATGAGGTCATGACTTCCTAAGGACCAAATGACTTTCAGAAATTGTCTCCAAGATGTGCCTTTAGTGTCTCCCCAGACTCAAGGTCAAAAGTGTAGTCACCAAAATACACACACACACACACACACACACACACACTCTCTCTCTCTCTCTCTCTCTCTCTATCATCTATCATCTATCTATCTATCTCTATCTCTCTATCTCTCTCTCTCTCTCTTTTACTGGCCTGACATCTCTGCAAATAACCAGTCCAATTATAACATTAAAGGAAGACAAAGAAGATCAAGATGTAAAGAAAGGGAAAGTTGAAGGAGGAGAAGAGAGTGGAAGAAGGACAAAGAAGAAGGGAAGAGGAAAAAGAGAAGGAGGAATAGAAGAAAGAAAAGGAGATGGGATGGTGTGCAGTTTCACAAGACCATGTGGGCACTAAGCTGCTCCGCTCTATTAAAGGGGAAAGTCAGATCTGGAGGTATTATCATTGTCCATAGACATTCAATAGAACACTATACAGTCTTTTATAAAAAATCATGTTTTACAGGGCGCCTGAGTGGCTCAGTAGGTTGGGTGTTCAACTCTTAATTTCAGTTCAGGTCATGATCTCAGGGTCATAAGATCAAGCCCCATGTTGGGACTCCATGCTAGAACCTGCTTAGGACTCTCTCTCTCCCTCTCCCCCTTCTCTCTCTCTCTCTCTCTCTCTCTCTTTCTGCCTTTCTTTTAAAAAACCATGTTTTTGGGACACCTGGGTGGCTCAGCAGTTGAACACCTGCTTTTGCCTCAGAGTGTGATCCTGCTGTCCCGGGATCGAGTCCCACATCAAGCTCCCTGCATGGAGCCTGCTTCTTTTTCTGCCTGTGTCTCTGTCTCTCTCTGTGTGTGTCTCATGAATAAATAAATAAGATCTTTTTAAAAATCATGTTTTACAAAAACCAGTAGAAGAATAAATATTGGAAAAATTCATAATAATATATTCCAAATACAAGGTTTCAAGGCATGTAGAGCATAACTTTGTTTTTTAGAGCTCTTTGTTATTTCTTCCTATCTATACACAAAGTAGCTATTATTATCAATAAACATAGATTTATCCATATATGCAGTAGTTCTCTCTGGGTAATGGGGTAATGGTAATGGGGTAATGACACAATGATCTGAATATATACATACATACATGATATTTTTAGCATTGCTTTCTTTGTCTTTAAAATTAAGATTACTTTTATAATAACTTTTTAAATATTAATTTAAAAAATTAAACACGGGGTGCCTGGGTGGCTAATTTGGTAGAACATGTGATGCTTAATCTTACATTATGAGTTCAAGCCCCACATTGGGCCTAGAGCTTACTTAAACAATTTTTTTTTATTTTTTAAAAGATTTTATTTATTTATTTGAGACAGAGAGAGTGAGCATGAACAAGAGGGGAGAGACAGAGGGAGAGGGAGAAGCAGACTCCCTGCTGAGCAGGGAGCCCTATATGGGACTCAATCCCAGACCCCTGGGATCATGAGCTGAGCCAAAGGCAGACACTTAACCAACTGAGCCACTCAGGCACCCAACAAATTTTAAAAATAATAAAAATTAATCCCATCCTGAGAGAGAGAAACATTCTGTACTTCTGCTCTATATGCTAAGTTATTTTTGATATGGGAAAAGGGGATCCAGCTATTTGGGGTCCCATCTAGAATTGAAGAATTTCAGTGGTGTAAGGTGATTCTGTGATGGTTTCATTGAATCCTTTCAGAAGCATTGCAAAATTGAGTTCCAGGAATATAAAGGACCTGCCCAAACTCACACAGCTATAGTAACTGGCAAGTCTCTTGTGAAACCAAGGTTGCAACCACACAAAGCCAAAATACTTCTCTTCTTCAAGCATTGTGTGAAAAATTCAATTCGTGAGGCACAGAAAAGGGACCACAGGGGTATCCCTTCCAGCTAGAAATGATGCCTAAACATCTATGAATCTGTATGACCCATTTTAACCAGGTCCAAACTGTGGCACTAGCCTTTAAAGCACTTAGACCACTGGCCAGGATCAGTGGCATGTAGCCCTAACAGATGAAGACAGGCAGTCTGGCTATGGCTAACAATCTAAACACCACTTACAGTGTCCACGCTGTTAGATTGTTCAGCACTCCCTTAGTGATGTAAGGAATTTTTTTTGTAGACAAATAGCAGGGCTAGCTTCAAATACCCTTCAGAAACCATCCTGAAGCTTCCCCCTTGAGTACCAAGGGAGAGACCTTCAAAGATAGGGGCATGATACTTAACATGCTAACTCCCCCTAAAAAGCTGCAAGTCAAATCTATAGCAGGTCTGTATGCAAGGTGAAACTGATCTGTTTCAAAACTTGCTTTCTAATCAAAAGCAACGATAAAACCATAGTCACACCATGGCAGGACTGGACTGGATCTTGAAAAACATCCAACCCATCTCTTGCTTTACAGATGAAGAAATTGAGATCCTTCACTTCTTAGAGTCCACATCACCTCCATTGAAAGACCAGTGTCTGCTCTCTTAATAGACTGTAAACTTACAGAAGAAGGGGGACCATGTCTTTCTTGTTTGGTGTGATGGATCCATGGATGGATTCCCAAGATTACAAAGCACATTAATGTCAGAGCTGAGGCTAGCATCCAAACCTTCTAATTTTCAGCCCCGTTGTTCCCAATATTTTATAGTCAAACCTCATTATGTTGAGGACCAATGTTGTTCATATTGGTCAACATTGACCAATCTACCACCTCAGAACACTTGACTTAAAAGGACTGTTAGCTACATCCAAAAATGAAATCTACCCGTGAAGGATAGTTTCCACTTGTTGGATTTTCAAAAGAAATATACATTTATTCATTCATTCAAAAGATACTTTCTGAACACCTAATATGTGCCAGATCTTATGCCAGGCAGTTGCCACATTTTGTTAGGGAATTAGGATTATATACAATGTTATCTTCATTTCATTATTTTCTGAACATTCTATAATGTAATATTTTATTTATGAATCAAAAAAATATTCAAAAAACAATCGAAAATAAATAACATTCTATGTGTTCAGCAAATTTTTTTAACTTTCAGAATAATAACAATATCTTGGGAGTGTCCTGCCAAGTAACTATTGGAGGACAACGTTCATATTGATCTGTAAGTACTGATTCAAGTGTGGAAAATGGGTATCCTGATCCTAGACACATCTGTAATATTCCACCAGCAAAACCTATTTCTTGACATGGGACCAGTCTTTCCTAATTCCATAGAAAGTTCCTCTGTCTGGGCAGCCTTGGATGGCTCAGCGGTTTAGCACTGCCTTCAGCTCAGGTCGTAATCTTGGAGTCCCAGGATCAAGTTCCATGTCAGGCTCCCTGCTTCTCCCTCTGCCTGTGTCTCTGCCTCTCTCTCTCTCTCTCTCTCTCTCTCATGAATAAATAAATAATCTTTAAAAAAATTGCCTCTGTCAGAAGATGCCCAACTGAGGCCAGCTACAGGAGTGCTAGCAGGAACTCAAGAGTGAGCAACTGTTGCCACTGACTCCATGCAATGGGCAGAGTTGTTCTTGCTTGAAGATCTCCTGACATAAAAGATGAGCATTTTTCCCCCAAAGGCTTGAGAACTGAAAGGATAGAGGAAGGAAGAAGGAAAGAGGAAGGAAGGAAGGAAGGAAGGAAGGAAGGAAGGAAGGAAGGAAGGAAGGAAGGAAGGAAGGAAGGAAGGAAGGAAAGGAGAGAGGAAGGAAGGGAAGGAAAGAGGGAGGGAGGGAAGGAAGGGAAGGAGGGAGGGAGGGAGGAAGGGAGGGAAGGAAGGGAAGGAGGGAGGGAGGAGGGGAGGGAGGGAGGGAAGGGAAAGGGAAGGAAGAAGTGATTTTCAAAACAATCAAAGGTAATTGAAGAGTGCCAGAGAGGTCTTCTGAACCTTTGGAACTCTCCTGATCACCTGAAACTAATCTCTCCTTGTAAGTCCCCTTCTTAACACCTGACTTTCCACTTTTATAGGCTTATTGCTTTAGATAAGGGATTAGCAAACTACAGCCCACAAGCCAGAGTTAGCCTGTATCCTGCTTTGTAAATAAAGTTTTATTGGAACACAGCCACACCATTTCTTTATCGTCTATGTCAGGTTTCATATTATAATAGCAGAATTGAATCCTTGCAACAGAGACCTGGTGGCCTGCAAAGTGGAAAACACTACCTGGCCCTTTACAGAAAAAGTTTGCTAAACCTCACTTTAGATCTTTCTTTTTTAAAATATCATTGGTATGCAACACTTTATTAGTCAGTTATACTTCAGCATAAATTAGTTTATCCCAACGGCGCTTTGCTGTTTTGATAGGGGAAAGGAAGAGAGAAGTTGAGGATGCTAGCTGTGTTGGAGAGAATGTCTGAAGGTAGAAAATGAGCACAGAAAGGAAAAAATGGGAGTGTGGTAAATAGATTCCATCTATTTTGCAGTCCTGCTTGCTCTGAGATTAAAATGGAGATGAGTCTAAGAACTAAGGACTGTCAAGGTTTGAATAGTGAGAATGTCAGACTTTAGAATCAAACCCAAATGGCCCTCTTTTTCAATTAAAAGAAAACTCAATATTCTGATTTTTCTTTCACATAACAGGTCTGTCTGCTTTCAGACATGTCACTTTACTTCCATTTCTCTGTGTCCAGAGTGTTAAAGAAATTGTTTTAGATTCCACCCATCCCAAGTTACACACTTCTGATTTTTTTTTTTTTCTCAACTGACCTCATTTAGCAGGGTGGAAGGCAGCTTTTCCTAGTCTATTAAGACTTCAATAAAATCATCCATTTCTAGTTAACTGGAATAGTATTCACATTTAGACCTGCATATTAATTGGCTGATAACGAGATGATAAAGCTGCTTTTCTCTGCAGGTGTACCAATCAATTTCAATGAAACTGAAAAAATGAGTTCTTGTTGCATCTGAAATTAAAAAGTGATTTATATTTTCTAATAAAGTGCTTTTCATTGATCTCCTTCTGAAAATGTATGGTTTCATTTGCACCCTTTTAAATTATAATAGTTTCCGTTTGTAAAAGAATGATTTTCCAATATCATTCCTGCTTTCAATTGATGATTAACTTTAATATAGATTTGAAGGAGAAAGTGGGGGGTAGGTTATTAAGAACCTCCATCCCCTCTCCCCAAAATAACCCTGCTATTTTTAATGACCTTAATATCCTCGGACTACAGAATTCTTTTCCTAAATACAGTGCTGTCAGTGGAAGTTATGTTTTTCCCCCAAGAAATTCATTTTTCTATTTCACAACTTTCCTTTTGTCATAGAATTTTATGCCTGTGTCAACTGTTTTCCATTTCTGTTATGTCAGCCTGGCTTCAGGGCAAATGTGGAAAGAAGAGGTTTTTGGTTTGTTGGTTTTGGGGTTGTTGTTTTTTTTTTTTTTTTTTTTTTTAATTTCTTCCCCGTCACTGACAACAAATTCTGACTTAGAGGTGCTCATGGAATCCTGTTGTTATCAGCTGAGTTCTGGCAGATGTGAAAACTGGCAGAGCAATTATATTTCACTTTAATTTAGTATTATGATCTTCTGAGCCATAATAATTAAGCAGCCATGAAAGGAAGCTATATTCTGAACATGTGATGGAAAATTGCAGAGTCCAGGGCTGGACACTGTTGAGAAAGCAGGGTCATCTCATTTATCACCCAACCAGAGGCACCTGAATTCATATTCAGGCTGGAGATTCTTTGCAAACAGGTGTGGAGTGAAGTCAAGAGACCATATGGGTATTAGATCTAATTTAAAACAGATACCGAAGGTTTTGTCCATTTATCCACATAGGAGACAAATGTTAGCTGATGAATGGATTAATGGATGGATGGATGAATTTATGAAAGGAAGATTATCTTTGCAGCTCTCACGCACTGATCACCTTTGTGATATGATTTTAGTGCCCCTTACGCAAAAATATTTCCCTCTTTCCAAGTCTCACAGTACCTGTTCAGGTAAACAATTCCCCATTAGTCCCAGATGTTTGTGTTTAGATTAACTATTACTCTCTTCTAATTTCTTTTTTTAAATATTCTTTGGGGCATCTGGCTGGCTCAGTCTGAAGAGTGTGACTCTTAATCTTGGGGTCGTGAGTTTGAGCTCCATGTTGGAGGTAGATTACATAAATATATAAAACCTTTTTAAAAATGTTCCTTGAAAGGACAAGACTTGGATGGCTAATACTGCAGCATGGATTTGGTCATCACCTGCCTTCCCATGTACCAGGAAACTGGACTTCCCATGTACCAGGAAACTGGACTACCTAATGACAATGGGCATGACACCAAGGGCAGGAACATGGCAAAAGGTTAGAAAAAGTGGTGCAGGGGTAGGTGGTGATGAAGAAATCCTCTCAGCTTGCAGAGGACTCTGTTTCTAGTTACACTCCCCCGTAGACACTCCAGGTGCTTCCCTGGTCTCCAGCCATCCTTTATCTTTCAAAGAATTGTCCACCAATTTCTCAGATCCTTGACAATCAAGATCAGATAGGATTTATGACTTCTGTTCCCAATAGGAATTTTTTTAAATATGAAAAAAATATATAAACAAAAATAAAATATAATTATAAAATATGTTATAATTTATACAAATCACATATACACATATAATTATTTATGGTACATAATCATATAAAACAATATCATTATGCAGTAGTAAATAATATATTATATATAAATAAAAAGAGGGACACCTGGGTAGCTCAGTCAGTTAAGTGTCTGCCCTACCGCTCAGGTCATGATCCCAGGGTCCTGGAATCCAGCCCCACATCAGCCTCCCTGCTCAGTGAGGAGTCTGCTTCTGCCTCTCCCTCTGTGCTCTCTCTCTCTCTCTCAAGTAAATAAATAAAATCATTTTTAAAAAGTTATAAGAGCCTGGGTGGCTCAGCAGTTTAGTACTGCCTTCACGCTAAAGTTTGAGCTCCACGCCAGGGCATGGTCCTGGAGACCTGGGATGGAGTCCCACGTCGGGCTCCCTGAATGGGGCCTGTTTCTCCCTCTGCCTGTGTCTCTGCCCCTCTCTCTCTCTCTCTCTGTATCTTTCATGAATGAATGAATAAAATCTTAAATAAATTAATAAATAAATAAATAGTTATAAGAAGACATAAAAAGGAGAGGAAGAAGTTTCATTGAGCACTTTCTGTATGCCATGTGCATTCTGTGCATTATCTGCCTCAGTCCTCAACATAATGCCACTCCTGTGTCCATCAGGCGAGATGAGCTGTTCCCCCAGGGCTGCACAGCAAGTAAAGGATTTGAACCCAGAAATACATGACTCCCTGATGTTTATGCTCCAAATTCCTTTTCCACCTACTTCAGGCTGCTATTAAAAATAAACACTTTAGGGAAGTTCTAATAGGGCAAATAACTCATATTTCTTCCACAGATGAATTGCAAGGATAAAAGGAAGGAGGAGAGGTGCCTGGGTGCCTCAGTCAGTTGAGTGGCTGCCTGGTGATTTTAGCTCAGGTCGTGATGTTAGTATTGTGGGATGGAGCCCTGTATCTGGCTCCACACTCAGCAGGGAGTCTGCTTGTCCATTTCCCTCCACACCCCTCCCCTCTCAAATACATAAATAAAATCTTTTTAAAAAAAGAAAGGTGGAAGAATCTGTAAATTAAAAGGGAACTAAAGAGATCTATCAACCAAATGCAATATGGGTTTTTCTTAGGTTCCTACTCAAACCACTCATTTAAAGAGAACAGAAAGTGGGGGGTACCTGGGTGACTCAGTTAAGCACCTGACTGTTGATCTCAGCTCAGGTCATGATCTCAGGGTTGTGAGATAGAGCCTCATGTCTGGCTCCTTGCTGGGTGTGGAGCCTACTTAAGATCCTCTTTCTTTCTCCCTCTTCCCCTCTCCTCCCAAAAAAAAAAAAAAAAGAAAAGAAAAGAAAAGAAAAAAAGAAAAGAAAAGAAAAGAATGGAAGGAAGATGAGAGAGAGAGAGAGAGGACTTTATGGGTATTTGGTGGTATGGATATTTGATAATATGAAAGCATTCTTGTTAATATGTTCTGGTTGATAGTAATATCCTGCTTATTTTCTTAAACAAAAGAGTCATATTTCAGTAGTATTTGCAGTCAAAATGACGTGTTATCTGATATCAGCTTCCAAGTCAGCCAGCGGGAAGGGAGAAGATAGATAAACAAGGTCGGCCTGTGTTCATTATTGCTGAAGCAGGGTGTTGAGTACCAAGAGTTTCATTTTACTAATCTTTCAATTTATGTATGTTTGAAATTTTCTATAATATAAAGATTGTAAAAAAATAAATAAAATGAAAAAATGAAAGGGAAAATTACACTTTTTTAAAAATGGATTGATGCACAACTCTATGAATATAATAAAAAGCATTGAATGCAATACTTTAAAAGACTGAACTTTACAAGATGTGAATTACAGCTCAGGAAAGTTTTTTTAAATCATGTAAGTAAAGAGACTAATATGAGGTACAGCCAATCACATCACTTTCCCAAATTTTCTTTTTTTAAAAGATTTTATTCATTTATTCATTGAGAGACACAGAGAGGCAGAGATACAGGCAGAGGGAGAAGCAGGCTCCTTCCAGGGAGCCCGACATAGGACTTGATCCCAAGACCCCAAGATCACATCCTGAGCCAAAGGCAGATGCTCAGCCACTGAACCACCCACGCATCCCATTTTCCCAAATTTTCATCTAATATCTCTTAGTACACAATTCTTAATAAGCAAACAGCACTATACTTGGAAAAAGAAAAAGAGAACAACTCTGCCCTATTCTGGCCCATCTCGTGAGTTCCGGACTGTTATTGAAATGTTTCGGCACACATCCACCACGATGTCTTCGGGAACTTCAAATAAATTCCCAAACCATAAAAACAAATGAAATTGCTAAAAGCACATACATTTCTCATTCCTCTTTGAAAGGGGAGGAGCTGGTGGAGATTTGATGTGCCATCCCTAAGAGGCTGGGGAAAAAGCTGATATAGGAAGGTGCCATTGTTGAGTGTGTGTGTGTGCCCAGACCTTGGAGGAACTGCTAACATGCCCAGCATGCTCAGGGAAGGGATCAGTTTCTGTCTGATCCAGCATTCTTTGGAATTCCCACCTCCTGCCTGTGCACAGCAATAACCTCCTACCTGGTTTCATTTCCTAGTGGCCAGCCTACTCACATCCCCCTCCATCACACCCTGCACTAATTAGAGCTCTATTAGAGGATCCTTATGCTCTTAAGATAAAAACCAACAGTGTAACCATAGCCTAAAATGTCCAGCATTGTGTGGTCTCTCTTTCTCCAGTGTCATTCCATACCCATGTCTATCTCTCTCCAAGCTCCAGGAACACTGACTGACCTTCTTCAGTCAATAGTCAAAAGTCTTGCCACCACAGGGCCTTTGCAAATGCTGATCCCTCAGCATGGCTAACACCTACCCACCCCTGAGATAATTGAGATCTCAACACCACAAAGCTTTTCTCAGAATAAGCTTCTCTGGTGTCCTGCAGTCAAACTCCCCCATTATTGGTTCCAACACATTTGTCACAGTTGGAATACCACATTTATTTGACTATTTGACTAGTGTCCTGACAAGGATGTAAGCCTCATGAAGAGTGAAATTATATCTCCTTTTGCTCACCACTCCACAAAGTCTGGTATGGTAAGCACAGAATGTTCATCAAATAAAAAAAAAAAAGGAATTCATGAAAAAGGAATGAATGAAGGGATGGATCAATGAAATCTCCAAATACTGACCTCTATGATCACTTTTTGTTAAGAACTTACACAGTCTTCATGAGAATATGTCCTCTTGCAAATTGGATAGTTTTCCCCAAAGATGCCAAAAAAAGAAAGAAATTCCACCTCTAAAACAACCCACTAAAAAGAACTCATCAGTGGCCTTCTCTCTGTGGCACAAATCCATTTCATGGAAAGAATTTTTAGTACTTTAATGGTGCCTTTTCTGCCCTATAGCATATGACAATACAGAGCAATTAGCTCTACAACTATAATATGAAAAGGTTCAAATGCATTGAAATTGGAATTGATTCCTATTTAATCTATGTTTTCATGGGCAATACTTAGGCTTTTCTGAGCCAGCTCATTTAGAAAGGACATGTTCGTAAGGCTTTGGGGATGTTGAAACTCCTCTTCTCCAGGAGAAGAAGGGCCAGAACTCACCTTCATTCTAGCTTGATTTTCCCTAGAGTTATTGTTCCCTCTACAGGTATGCCCTAAATTTGGATCTTGACTCACCTGGGTTGTAAATGTCTGTTCCCAACTGTGATAATCCCTTCCATCTTACCCATGACTTTCATCCTGACCAAGATTATTGGCCTTAGGGAATCTGTCTTTGTATACTCCAGGGCAGGGGCCCCAACACAATTGGGTACTTTCATACAGGTTAATTTCTGCCAGGAGTGATGACCAGGGAGTAGTTGAGTGGGTAGGAGTCATGGCCTCATCTCTTTGGCCATCCCAGATAATAAAGATACTGTCTATCTTTGGTGAAGTGCAGATGTGCAATGGAATCACTTATGGAGCATTTCAAACCTGCCCAAGTCTCAAACCAGACTTGCAGGTGAGGACTGGATATCAGTGCACTCTTAAAGTACCCCAGGGGTGCCTGGATGGCTCAGTCAGTTAGACGTTTGACTCTGGGTTTCAGCTCAGGTAATGATCTCAGGGTCCTGAGATCAAGCCCCAAGTCAGGCTCCATGCTCAGCGCAGAGTCTGCTTGAGATTCTCTCTTCCCTTCTTCCTCTGCCTCTCCCCCCATTCATGTTCTCTGTCTCTCTCTAAAATAAATAAATCAAAAATCTTTTAAAAAATAATAAAGGACCCCAGTGGTTCTGATGTACAGCATACAGCTAACGTTCAGAGCCACTGATCTATTAGTCTGCATCCGGTAAAGTTCTCTCACCTTAATCCTAAAGGGTTAGCCACAGAAAGTAATGATCACCTTCATTGTACAGATATGAAAACTGTGGCTCAGAGAGGTTAAGTGACTTGCCCAAGAACACACAATTTGCAAGTGGCCTAATTTAGATTCAAAAGGTTTTAGCCTCAAAGTCCTCTAGTCTAGAATGAACAGATAGTATATACTCAATAACCAATAAGAATGATGATTAAAGACAATATAGCCTGAGACTGTTTAGCTGTGTTAGTAATAGGTTGGTAGTGATTTTAACTCATTTTCAAGTATTTTGGAGAATAATCCATTTCTTGTCACCCTTCTGAGGAAAAAGGCCACAGGTGTTCCTTCCAAAAAGTTGTGGTTCATAGTTCATGACCTTGCTGCCCTGTCCACACCTCTGATTGTAGCACACAAGGCCACTTACAACAAGATGGATGGTGATGAATACTTGCTCACTACCTAATTACTATTAATCAGCAGCTCAAAACAGACTTTGGCATAGGGCATGTAAGGGCAAAGAGGTGGGAAAAGGCAGCAGAAGGGAAGAGGTAGTTGCTGGAAGACAAAAATAGAGGAAGAGCCCTTGAGAAAGCAGCAGAGACAGAAGCCCCAGCTCCAACAGTATCACAAGATAAAGGACTAGCAGGTGAGACCAGATAGCCAGGTCATTATTGCTGCTGTTCCATCCTGAAATCATTCCAGTTGTCTGAGCCCCTGTTGGAGTGACTGCTAAGACAAATTTTTTGTCTCCTTCACATTTCTGAGTTTTTCTAAGATTACCCATACATACTGTCCTCCTTGTACCTGCAAGTACTGACCAGCACAGTTAGGGAACAGCAATAGTAAGGCATGCTCCCTAAGTACTTCACAGGAAGCTGCTTTAGGCTCTGGCCTCCGGAGGGATGTCTGGATGGCAGGGAGCTTCCCAGAATCCTTTTCATCTCTGAGAAACTGTCGGGCATCCACTGTTCTCCTGGACCACTGCCTGGCGGCTCCACTCTCCGTTCCTTTGCCTGTACTGCCCTCTAGTGTTCACTTCCTACAGCTATCTTTGGGCAACTCTTCTCAGCTGCTGAGTTTAGGAATTCAAAACCTGAAAAGAAACTTCTAACAGGACTATCACTTTGTGAAAATTTGCTGAACGCTATGACACGTTCGCTTTTCCACATGCCCTCAATGCAAAGTATTTTAAAAGTCTATCCATTCACCCATCTATGAAATATTTATTGAGTGCTACCTTAGGATAGGCCTCTTTTTAGATAATAGAAAATACATTTAGGACATCCAAGTGGATATGAGCCCATTCTGGCCCTCATGGAGACCTAGATGGGGACATTGACAATAGACCTCATAAGTGAATGGAAAATGACAACCATGACAGGGTTGCAAAGGACAGGTTCGTGGAGAATAGACTCAGCAAGGGTGTCAGAGAAATGAAATATGAGGGAGGGGATCCCTGGGTGGCTCAGTGGTTTGGCGCCTGCCTTCGGCCTGGGGCGTGGTCCTGGAGTCCCAGGACTGAGTCCTGTCGGGCTCCCTGCGTGGAGCCTGCTTCTCCCTCTACCTGTGTCTCTGCCTCTCTCTCTCTTTCTTTCTCCCTCTCTCTGTGTCTCTCATGAATAAATAAATGAAATCAGAGAGAAAGAAAGAAGAAAGAAGAAAGAAAGAAAGGAAAGAAAGAAAGAAAGAAAGAAAGAAAGAAAGAAAGAAAGAAAGAAAGAAAGAAAGAAAGAAAGAAAAGGGAAGGGCAGAGTTACAATGTCCAGAAGGCTGGAGGAGAAGCAAATGCAAGATCTCAAGAGGGAATGGGAGACAGATAAAGAAGCAAAAGCAGTTCTGTGTTGCCAGAATGTAAAAGGTAGGGATGTAACCATGAGGAGAGAACAGGCTGGAGGGGTAACTGAGGGACAGTCTTTATATGGCCTTCAATAAGAATTTTAATATTTATTAGAACTATCAAAGAGAGTTTATGTGTTTTGTTCATTTTGTGTTGTTGGCATCCATTGTGCGGGGGTGATCAGATGTGTGCTTTGAAAAGATCCCACTGGCTGTGGGATGAAGCTGGGCTGCAGCTGGGTACAGCTTCATTGGAGACTAGTTCAAAGATTATTAATATAATCCAGGTGAAAGAGAATGGCAACCCAGTCCAGGTGATTTTGGCAGAAGTAGAGGAAAGGAGATGGAGTCAAGACAGTAACTGGGCTTGGCAGTGAATTCACATCAGGAGGATGATGAAGGGTGGGATGCATCAAGAATGAATTCAGATCCTAGTTTGAGTAACAAGGATGGATAGTGGTGCTATTTCCTATGAGAAGGAACACTGGGCAGAGAAACAGATTTAGGGGAGCAGGTAAGAGATGAGAGGAGCATGAGTTTTGTTTGGGCAAATTGACTAATGTGTCTTTAGGACATTCAAGTGGATATGTTAGCCCATTCATTTATTCAATAAGTAATCAAAACAAGCCATAGTGAGTGCTTAATATGTTTTAGGCACTTTTATAAGCTTTTTCCTTTATAAAGTTTACATTGAGCTCATCCCCTCGCCTCAGCATAGAATCCTGCCCACCTGTCCCAGTGAAAGTGTTAGCAGTATGCCATCTCAAAATATGCCACGCTGGCATAAGAATTATGTCGAGCTGAATGCACATGCATGGCGAAGAAGCTTATACAGGACAAGCTTTCTGCCCTGCCCTTGTCTAGTTGGAAGCAGAACATAAATTCCCCTGTGAAGGTGTACCCCCTTCCCACTTCTAGTAACAAGAGGGAGAGAACAACCTTCCTACCACAGACAAGATGGTGCTGAGAGAGTCTACACAAACAAATCTTACTAACTCAGATCAACCATTAGATTCCCCATACTTACCTTCCCACAATTTACCAACCATAGAAGTTGAGTCCTTTTCTTTTGTCTTGTTGCTTCTCTACAAAATCAGTTATCCTTTGTTAAAATGCTATATGACCCCAAATTCTAACCACGCCTTTGAGTTACTCATCACTGCCGCTTCTCCCTTGCCCTCTGCCCCCTCTCTCTACTATTGCTTTCTCTCTCAAGTAAATAAATAAAATCTTTTTTTAAAAAATAGCAAGGCAAAATCAACATACATAATAAAGAGCAAGGAAGAAGATGGGAAGGGAGGAGAAGCAGGCAAGCCACAGGTTGGGAGTATGGGAAAGAGTTTGAGGGAATTTGGTAAGAAGTTCAAGGTTAACTCTGGATGTGGGAGAATTGAGTAGGAGAAAGGAAGAAATTTGGGGGTTACTGTGAGTTTTGACATAGACCTTTTAAAAGTTCTTCAATAGAGACTGTAACAATTGAAATTCTTTTATAATTAATTAAATAATATGTATAATTAAATAAAATGTTTAAAATAATAATTAATTTTTTAAAATACTTGTTTATTTGAGCAAAAATCAGTTCAACTGGGGCAGCACCAAACCAGAAGTGATGAGGAGCACTCCTCTGACAAGAGCCAGGGGAAAGACAGAAAAGGTCAGGGTGGTGGCACCTGTTGGTTCAAGTCCCTTAAGCATCCACTCTTCATTTCCAATCAAGTTTATTTTTTAATATTTTATTTACTTATTCATGAGAGACACAGAGAGAGAGGCAGAGACACAGGCAGAGGGAGAAGCAGGCTCCTTGCAGGGAGCCCGATGTGGGACTTGATCCCAGGACCCTGGGACCCTGGGACCACCACCTGAGCCAAAGGCAGACAGACGCTCAACCACTGAGCCACCCAGGTGCCCCTCCAATTAGGTCTTGATCTCAAGGTCAAGAGTTCAAGCTCTGCCCTAGGGATTAAAAAAAGGTGGGGCAGCAAAGAAAGGACAGGAGCTGATTGGCTATAGCTTAAAAATTAGTTGGCTGCTTGTGATTGGTGGTCCTTAGTGATTCAATTCATAACCTTGAGATCGTTTCAGGCTTAGATTTTGGTGTGCTTGTATCAGCTGCCGCAGCATTAGAGCCCCCTCAGTCTAATGCCCTCCTTGTTTAATTAATTTGACAAGCTAGAAGCCAAACCTCCCCCAAAATTCCCCTCCCCAGAGGCAAAACTAATCCTTTCTCACCACCACATCCAAACACACATTGTCACAGAACCATCCTAGATCTCATTTATTCTCCTAAAAGCTCACTCATGTTTCTAAAGTCATCTCCATTCTCATCAGTGCCCTTTCTGTTTCCAGCCTCCCAAGAAGTCATTTGTTCTCCAGAAAGTGCTTCTCTGCCCTGCCATATCCCCTCTTATATAAGCAGCAAATTCTAACAGCCTCCTTGAGTCATAATTTTCTATGAACTCTCCCATACCCAAGTGAATAAAAACCTGGCTTTTTTTTTTTTTTAAGATTTTATTTTTTTAAGCCATCTCTATAGCTGACATGGGGCTCAAACCCACAACCCTAAGATCAAGAGTCACATCTCCAGTGACTGAGCCAGCCAGGGACCTGAAAAACCTGTCTTGTGAGAGGGTTCAGGGCATATTACCATAAAATATGGCACCTTAGCATATTGAATATTGTAAGCTGAAAGAGTCTGAGAAAACAGCAGAAGCAGAGACGTCTCTCTGATCTTCCCTTCCCCTTCCCTCCTGAAGCAGAGAGAGATTCATAAAACCATCACATGAGAGGTGCCCTCCAGATACTTTAAGGAGAGGAGCATCCTTATCTCCTAGATGAAGAAGCACCTTGCTTATTTGTAATACATAGGAAAATGATGGATGTTTGCATATTAAGCTTGTCTCCTGCAGCCTTACTGTAATTGTTTATTAGTTTGAGGGGTTTGAGGTTTTTTGTTTTTTGGTTTTTGGTTTTTGGGGTTTTTTTTAGTTTTTTGGTTGATTCTTTTGTTTTGTTTTGTTTTTTTTGAGAGAGAGAAAGAGGAAGGAGGGGCAGAGAGAGGGGGAGAGAGAGCCCAGTGCAGAGCCCAGTGTAGAACTGGATCTCACCACCCTGAGATCATGACCTGAGCTGAAATCAAGAGTCAGATGCTTAACTGCCTGAGCCATCCAGGCTCCCCTGGTTGATTCTTTCAGGTTTTTCTGCATGGTCATCTCTGTGAACAGTCAGTTTAATTTTTCCCTTTTCAGTCTGTATATCTTTATTTCCTTCTCTTATCTTATTTTTTATCATATTTCATTAGCAAGGACTTTCCACTACAATGTTGAAAAGGAGTAGTAAAAGGAGATATCTTTACCTTATACCTTACCTTAGTGGGAAAACTTCAAGATTCTCACAAGATTAACTACGATGCTAACTGTGCGGTTTGTACATATTCTATATCAAGATGAGGGCATTACTCTGTATTCCTAGTTCAGTGAGAGTTTTTGTTTTTGTTTTAATCATAACTGGGCACTGGATTTTATCAAATCCTTCTGCATCTAATAATATGAGCATGTGATTTTTCCATTTTAGCTTATTGATATAATGGATTACATTAATTGGTTTTTGAACATTGAACCATCCTTGCATAACTGGGATAAATATCACTTTGTCATGATGTATAGTGTATCAGATTAGAGTTGCTAGTATTGTTTGAGGATTTTTGCCCATGCTCATGAGATGTATTCATCTCAGTTTTCTTGTAATGTCTTGGTCTTGTTTTGGTATTAGAGTAATGCTGGCCTTGTAGAGTAACTTGGGAAGTATTCTCTCTGCTTCTATCCTCTGAAAGAAATTGTAGAGAATTAGTATAATTTCTTCCCAGTATAATTTCTATCAAACATTTAGTTTGATAGAATCAAGCAGTGAACCCATTGGGCCTGGTGCTTTCTGTTTTGGAAGATTATGAATTATTGATTCAATTTTTAATAGATCATCTGTTTAGGTAATCATCCATTTCTGATAATGAAATAGGTAAAATAATAGGTCATCTGTTCTGATCACCTGTGTCTTCCTGTGTGAGTTTTGGCAGATTGTGTCTTTTAAGGAATTGGTCCATTTCACCTAGATCATCAAATTTGTAGGAATAGAGTTTTTCATAGAATTCTTTTATTATCTTTTTAATGTCCGTGGGATCTGTAGTGATGTCCCCTATCATTTCTAATTATTAGTCATTTGTGTCCTTTCTCTTTTTTTTGTTGTTGATTAGCCTGGGTAGAGGTTTATTGATTTTACTGACCTTTTCAAAGACTAGCTTTTGGTTTTATATATTTTTCTCTATTGATTTCTTGTTTTCAATTTCTTTCAAGTCTAACTTTTATTATTCTCTTCTGCTTACTATGGATTTAATTTGATATTCCTTTTTCTATTTTCTTTTTTTTTAAGATTTATTTATTTATTTATTTATTTATTTATTTATTTATTCAGAGAGAGAGAGAGAGGCAGAGACAGGCAGAGGAAGAAGCAGGCTCCATGCAGGAAGCCTGACATGGGACTCGATCCCAGGTCTCCAGGATCACACCACAGGCTGCAGGTGGCGCTAAACTGCTGCGCCACTGGGGCTGCCCCCTTTTTCTATTTTCTTAAGGTAGAAAATTAGATTACTGATTTTAGATCTTTCTTCTTTTCCAATACATGCTTTTATTGTTATAAATTATCCTTTAAGTGCTGCTTTTGCTGCAACTCACAAATTGTGTAAGTTGTGTTTTCATTTTCATTTTGTTCAAAATATTTTTTAAATTACTTTTCAGAATTCTTCTTTGACCCATGTTTTATTTAGGATTGTGCTATTTACTCTTTATGTATTTTGGGATGTTCCAGTTACCTTTCTGTTATTGATTTCTAGTATAATTCCATTATGGTCTGAAAGTAGCCATTTCATGATTTCTATTCTTTTAAATTTATTAAGATGTGTCTTATGGCTCAGAATGTGAGCTCTCTCAGTGAATGTTGAGAAGAATATGTATTCTGTGTTCAATGAAGAAGAATACATATTCTGCTGTTCTTGGATGAAGTAGTCTATAGATGTCCATTATATTTAGTTGATTAAGATGCTGTTGAGTGCAACTGTGTCCTTAGTGATTTTCTGCCTGTTGGATCTGTCCATTTCTGATAGAAGGGTATGGATATTTCCAACGAGGATAATGGATTTCATCTATTTCTCCTCACAGTTCTATCAGTTTTTACCTCCTGCAGTGTGATACTCTGTTGTTAGGCACATACACATTAAGGATGATTATATCTTTTTGGAGAACTGATGCCTTTATTATTATGTAATGCCCTTCTTTATCCCTCATAACTCCCTGGTTTGAGGTCTGCTCTGTCTTAAGTCATTATACTGCTCTTGCATTCCCTTGGTTAGTGTTAGAATATTTTTCTTCATTTGTTTACTTTTAATCTATGTGTATCTTTATATTTAAAATGGGCTGTCTGGGGCACCTGGGTGTCTCAGTTGGTTATGCATCTGCCTTCAGCTCAGGTCATGATCCAAGATTGAGCCCCGCGGCAGGTTCCCTGCTCAGTGGGGAGTCTGCTTCTCCCTCTCCTTCCCCCTACTCATGCTCTCTCTCTTTCTCTCTCAAATAAATATTTTTAAAAATTAAAACAAAATGGATTTCTTATAGACAACAGTTAGGTCTTGTTTTATGATCCACTGTGCCTATCTTTATCTTTTAATTGGTGCATTTAGACTAATGACATTCAGGTGATATTAATACAGCTGGATGAAAAAAAAATAATACAGCTGGATGAATATCTACTATATTTGCTTCTGTTTTCTCTTGCTCTTTGTACTTGTTCTTGTCTTCTACTCTTTTTCTGCCTTCTGTGTTTTTTATTGAGCAATTTATATGATTTTATTTTCTCTCCTCTCTTAGTACTTCAGTTATACTTCTTTTTATTATTTTTCCTTTGTTGACTAGCATTTACAATATACATTTACAACTAATTGAAGTCCACTTTCAAATATCAGGCTGGTCTGAATGTAGTGAGTTATCTCAATTGACTGTTCTGTCAGTTACAGATTGCAGTCCTTGTTCTACTTTTTCCCTGCTTCTCATTACTGCACTTGACTAATCTTTAAAACACACACACAGACACACGCACTGTACCACTTCATAAGTTGTGTATCTTATAACAAAATAATCCTAATTTTTATCTCTCATCCTTTGTACCATTGCTGTCATTCATTTTGTTTATATAAAATAAGCACATATATAAGCATATATATATATATATACACAAACACAATACATACATAAGCATACATAATTGAATACATTACTACTACTATTATTATTTTTAACAAATTATCCAATGTTAGATCAACTAAGAAAAAAAAATAAAAGTTTTTATTTTACCTTTACTTAATCTTTCAATGCTCTTCTTTTCTTTGTGTAGATTCAAGTATCTGATCTATATCACTTCCTTTCTCTCTAAAAGAATCTATTTTAATATTTCTTGCAGCCTAGTTCTACTGACAACAAATTACCTCAATTTTAGTTTCTCTGAAAAAGTCTTTATTTTTCTGTTACTTCTGAAGGATAATTTCACAGGGTACAGAATCTTTGGTTGATCTCTTTTTTTCTCTCAACACATTAAATATTCATTCCATGCTCTTCTTGTTTGCACAGTTTCTGGGGAGAACACAGATGTAATTCTTATCTTTGTTCCTCTATAAGTCAAATTTTCTCCCTTTCTTTCAGAATTTTTTCTTTATCTTTGATTTTCTGTAGTTTGAAAATTATATGCTCAGGTATAGTTTTTGGTGAATTTTTTTTTTTTTTTTTGCATTTGTGTTACTTGATGTTCTCTGAGATTCTTGGATCTGTGGTTTTGTGTCTGACGTTTATTTGGAGAAATTCTCAGCTATTATTGTTTCAAATATTTCTTCTCTTCCTTTTTTCTACTGGTATTTCCATTATGTGTATGTTACACTTTTTATAGTTGTCCCATAGTCCTTGCAAATTTGTTCTGGGGTTTTTTTTCAGTATTTTTTCTCTTTGCTTTTAAGTTTTTAAGATCTATTGCTAATATCCTCAAGCTCAGAGATGATTTCTTCCAGCCATATTCCATGTAGTAATAAGCCCATCCAAGGCATTTTTCATTTATGTTGTGGTGAGTTTTCTTTTTCTTTTTTTTTTTTTAATCTCCAGCATTTCTTTTTGGTTCTTTCTTAGTATTTCCATACCTCTGCTTACATGGTCTATCTGTTCTTGTATGCTATCTATTTTATACACCAGAGCTCTTAACACATTCATCATAGTTGTTTTAAATTCCCAGACTGATAATTCCAACATCCCCACCATGTCTGGTTCTGATGCTTGCTTAGTCTCTTCAAATTTTGTGGGTTTTTTTTTTCTTTTAGTATGCTTTATTTTCTTGATAGCCAGACATGATGTACTGAGTAAAAGCCATTGTTGTAAATAGGTTTTTATAGGTAGTAATGTTTCAGTAAGGTGTGAGGAGAAGGGAAGCATTTTATAGTCCTATGATTATGTCTTGGTTTTAGTATGTGTGCTGCCTAGTGCAAGCACCAGGTCTCAGTCTTTTAATGACCCTGTGCCATTGAACTGTGACCTTCACAAGTTTTTCTCAGTTTTTTTCCTTCCCCTTTGAGTGGGAAAGGATGGCTATAGTGGGCTGGAGTTTATCCCTTCACCCAAGTGGAGGGCTAGAACTGACTGGCATTGGGTATTTCCCTTCCCTAGGCCAGTTAGGATCTGATAATACCTCAGCAGGTTAAGCTCTGGTTAACCAGTTTCCCATGAGGACAGACCTTGTTGTGGAGGCTGAGAAAAATCAAGGCCATTCCACCTCAAGTTTAGCATTAGCACAAGTACAGCCATCTTAGGCCCCTGTGAATAAGAGCTGAACTTTATAGGAAAAACTGCAGAATGTCCTCAATGTCCTCGCAGGGAATCCCATATCAGAAGGACAACAGAGCTCAGAATTGCCCTCAGCAAGAATCCCATATCAGAAAGACAACAGAGCCCACCCCTGTGGTAGAAAATCCCATATTAGAATGAGAACAGAGCTCAATGCCCTTGAAAGCCCCATATCAAAATGTAAACAGAACTTGAGAAATTCTTCCATCCCTTCTGAAAATCCCCTAGACCAGCCTATAAAAAACCCAGCGGTAACCCACTTCGGGGTCCAAGTCCCTGCTCCGCTGTGTCGGGTATACTTGGACCTAAAGCTTGCTAATAAACTCGTGCGCTTACATCGGTGTCGGCTCCTCAGTGGTTTCTCAGATTCGCAATCTTGGGCACAACACTTGTCAACAGAGTATTCTGACATATTTCAAAATGATTCCTTTCCCCTCCCCATACAGGAAGCCTGAGGGGCTTTTTCTCTGATATTTACTGTGAGAACCTAGTTGAGTTCTTAGAGGTAAAATTCATGAAAGTGGGAAGACACCACCCCCCCTCCCCCAAACTGGCTTCCTCTAGAGTTTTTAACTCTCAGGCCTGTCCACATTGAGCTTCCAACAATTCATTAATTACAAGTTCAGGTTTTCCTTCCCCTGCACTTGTTCCTCGAAGGCAGCTTCTATCCACAAGTCTCTCTTCAAGATAAACTGTGACTCCTGCATAAACCAGTCTGTCTCTCCAATCTTTGCAGTTGCAGCTTGCCCTGTGTCCTCTCATCATGGATCTAAAGAGCTGTTGATTTTTCAGTCTATTTAGTTTTGCACTTGTTGTTAAGATAGAGTGGCAACTTCCAAGTTCCATGCAGAACTGGAAACTGGAAGTTATTCCTTTTAATGAGAAAAAAATTTAAGTTCATGTAATAATAGAGAATCTCAGCATTTTCATCAGCATAATGAGGGTGTTTTCTCATGTTTTGGGGGGTGCAGTTGGAGGTTAAGAAGAGAAGGGGACATGGAGACTTTCCAAAAAAGATTTAGAAGAAGAAAAGATGTGTCAGGAAGTTGTTTGACATTATTAACTAACCTTTTATTCAAAGTCTGAGTTTTGATGTTCAGTTGATTTGCTAACCAGTCCCTGGGCACAGTCATATTTGCCCTTTATTGTTTCAAAAGGTGGAAGGAATAGGACAACACAGGCGACCTCTCTGGGAGGAAGCAACTATCCATAGAGCCCAGAAAGGGCCCAGTGGAATTACTCTTTTATGGAAAGAGTCTGTCTCAATTATCCTAATTATTAGCCCCATGACCAACCACAACCCACACACATCAGAAAAGGCCTGATTTAAGTCTCCCTATCTTCTCATCGATAATGCTCTTGAGGTGAGTTGAATGCATGAATATGACACATTCTCATCACAATCAGTGGCAACGACAGCCATGGTGTGGAGGGTGACAAAAATTCTCTTTGACCTAACTAATCAGACTTCTCCAAGCCCTCAAGCCCTGACTGTGAGTCCTATCATTGGCCATTTAGTCCAATTTTAGCAAGAATCTTGCTGGGTCAGTTTAGCAAAAAAATCCCCCACTCCTGATATCTGATCAAATTACCCTAACTTATCACCCTTGTCTGCCTTCAGCCAGAATCTTATTGATTCAGTCAAGCAAGAATCCCCCAGCCTTGATGTTTCCTCTTATTTCCATCCACTAACCCTTACCTTGCTCTTTGGCAACAAATTTCCACTTGTCCTTAGTGTAGTCAGAGTTGAACCTGATCTTTCTCTCCCCCTACAAAACCTCATTGTAGTAGTCCCCTGAGTAAGTCTGCCTTACCATATTTAACAAACATCACAGATAATTTTTTCTTTAACGAGAGAATAGGAATGAGTCTTCTCCAAATCAAGAGAATGAGCATGCATACCTTGAAGACGCCTCAAGTGTGATTCAGAAACCCACCTCTAAAGGGGCAGACTCTTTCTACTCTCCTCCAATCCCAACAATCCATCCCTCCTCCTGGAATTCACTGACATCACTCTCTTTCTAGAGTCTTCTACTCTGAGAAAGCCAGTGATAGCATAGCAGTTTTATTAGTTTGCTAGGGCTGCCATAACAAAGTGCCATAAACTGGATGGCTTGAAACAGCAGAAATTCATTCTCAGTTCTGGATGCTGCAAGACCAAATTAAGGTGATAGCAGGACTATCTTCCCCCCAGAAGGCTCTAGGAAAGAATCCTTCCCTGTTTCTTCCAATTTCTGGTGGCCCCAGGTGTTCCTTGACTTGTGATTTGTTGGCTCCAACTTCTACCTTTATCTTTGTATGGTCTCGCCCATAATGTGTGAATTTTACCTGCCTTATGGAGCTATTAGGAGGAGCAAATTAAATAATTTTTGTAAAATCTTTGCGCACAGCGCCTGGAATTTGGTAAGGGCTCTATACAGGACAGCCATTGA
Organism: Canis lupus dingo; assembly: GCF_003254725.2. Classification (NCBI taxonomy): domain Eukaryota; kingdom Metazoa; phylum Chordata; class Mammalia; order Carnivora; family Canidae; genus Canis; species Canis lupus. The sequence continues at coordinate 61,090,541 of NC_064244.1, read as the reverse complement.
TTGTCACCTTCCATTGGTCTGATCTTTCATCCCTCTCCGGTTTCTTTGTGTTTTTTCCAGCCCACCACCATTTACATATTGTTTTTTCCAGAGACCTTCCCTTGACACGTGTTCTTCTGCTGTGGATAGCTCTTCCCCTCAGGGTATATGAGTGAGAGGAGAGGGTGCTAATCTACTCCCCTCAGGCTTTAACTGAAAGTATTCTGATGACTTTGTTGGGAGGAAAACTTTACCTCTCCCAACTTGGATCCAGTGTTGGGGGCCTGAAAATTTAAGTGAAAAAATACAGATTAACAGAAGAAAACACAAGATTTATCTTCACATGTGCAATGCAGGAGAGCTGCCAGTAATGGAAAACTCATGGAGCTACCCAAAAGAAAGGTGTATGTATACCAATTTTTTAAAAGATTTTATTTATTTATTCATGAGACACAGAGAGAGAGAGAGAGAGAGAGAGAGGCAGAGACACGGGCAGAGGGAGAAGCAGGCTCCATGCAGGGAGCCTGATGTGGGACTCGATACTAGGACCCCAGGATCACGTCCTGGGCTGAAGGCAGGCGCTCAACCACTGAGCCACCCAGGGATCCCCTGTATACCATTTTTTTAAAAAGGTCTTTTTAGGTCTTCAGTGGGAGAATATGGAAGTGTCTATTGGGTTCTTTGATGCCAGTGGGAATGGGAAATCTACCTTCTTGGCAAATGAATTTTTAGGAAACCCCCTAGGAGAGGAGTTAATAGCAGCTGTATTTTCAGAAGGCTATGCTTTAGGTGATAATGGAAGTTCAAATAAGAACTTAGTAGTAGAGCTTAGTCAGTGAAGCATGTGACTCTTGATCTTGGGGTCATGGGTTTGAGCTCCACATTGAGTGTAGAGATTACTTAAAAAATAAAAAATAAAAAAGATTTCTCTCTGCATCAAATGTGTTCAAACATTTTTACTTTAAAAAATTTAAGATTTATTTATTTGAGAGAAAGAGTGGGGAGAGGAGCAGAGGAGACGATTTTCAAGCAGACTCTTTGATGAGCTTGGAGCCTTACACAGGGCTTGATCTCACCACCCCTGAGATCTTGACCTGAGCTGAAAGAGTCATACACTTAACAGACTGAGTCACCCAGGTGCCTCTCAAATGTTTTCACTTTTAAACAATCTTATACCAACTCTGGAGGTCCAAGAGGGTTCCCACAACTCCCAAATAAATTCTTATCTGCTAGCCAACCTGCCAGTTTTTAGCTTTGTCCTTGAGAGCTAAAAGACCTGGGTAAATTATTTAATTCCCTGGGCTTTAATCTGTAAAGTGAAAATAGGGTGGTTGTGAGGATTAGAAGAGACCTACAAATAAAGCATTTGGAACAATTCCCAGACATAGTATGAGTGACATAAATGTTTGCTGTTTTTTTAATTGAGGTATACTTGACATGTAACATTCTATTAGTTTCAGGTGTACAACATAATGATTTGATATGCGTGTATATCATGAAATGATCACCATGTTAAGTTAAATTAAATCAGTCATCAAGTTATTATTTTCATTGTATGAGCATATCAAACTCAACTGTTCCAACACTCAACTCCTCACCCTCCCTCTAGACCTATCCCTCTGCCCAGAGTCCCTTTCTCATATTGTGGCACCATCATCAGCCCGCCACCTGAGTAGAAACCTTGACTCCTCTCTCTCCCTTAACCCCAATGAAAAATCAATCACCAAAACTGGTTGATTTTACCTCTTAACTATTTCTTGAATCTGTCCTCTTCACTCTATCCCATTTGTGTCAGAATATTGTTTAGCAAACATTCACTCCTCCACCCTCCATGCAAAAGGATACTTCCTTAGACTCAGTCTCTTGTGCTCCTGCTACTTGTCATGTGAACACTCCTCATGTAGGCTGATCACCTGAGCCACAGTAACCCACAGACATGTAATCAAAAGAAGAGAAAGTTTATGCTGTGTGCCACTGAGATTTTGTGGCTGGTTGCAACATTGCAATAAATACTAACAGCTATCTAATATGTCTTTATTATTTTGGGCATTTGTCTTCTAATTTGTATTCTTGCCTCCAGCCTTATCCCTCTAAACTCTTTCTAACAGCTACCAAGTTACTCCACCTAAAATACACATCTGAGTTGATGTGATATACCCAGAACTCTTTGAAAATGATAGAAACCAAATTCAAACCACTCTCAGTAAGAAAAAAAAAAAAGTGAGAATATATTGGCTTGTGTTAATCATCCAGGGATAGTATTAGCTTCTAGCATGGCTGGATCCAGTTGTCCAAACAAGTTCATCAGGAATAGGTCTCCACTTCTCTCAGTCCCAATCTCTTCTATGGTTTCATTCTCAAGGCCTTCCCTAGTAGGGAATGCCACTAAGAGATTCCAGACTTAAATCCTACAATTTTACTAACTCCAAAAGAAAATGGACACTTCTTCACTAATTGCTTCAACAAAAGTCTGGACTGGTTTGGGCCGGATGATCTTCCTTGAACAAACCAGGTACAAGCAGCACTTAGCCTGGAGCCTGAGAATGGGATCATATAAACTGTGAGTGGAAAGAAAAGTGTCCTCCAAGGGGAGAAGATGGGCTTTGTTACCAGAAGGTAGGATCCAAGCAGTCAAAAGCAGTCAATGTTCTAGCACTATTCTTCTTCGGTGGACTCTTCATCAGCATTGGGATGATCTCTCAGCCTCTTGATATAAAATACAAGGCCCTGCAAGACCTGATCCTTTTTACTTGTCATGCTTCTCCTCCCTGTTATTATGTGGCATGCCCTTCAGGCTCCCACAACACTACACATCATGCCCCACGCAGCTTCCTATCTTGGGTCATACATTCCCCTTCTCTTGAAACACTCATCTTCTTTCTCTAGCTAATTCCTCCTTACTTGTGAAGCCTCAACTCAGGCCTCACCTGGGCTGGAAGGATTTCTCTGGACCACCCTGTTCCAGGCTATGCTCCTAGAAAGATGCACATCAACTTTTTATTAGTGCTAAGAAGTTTGACATAGGGTAGCTACCCAGTAACTGCTGAATTAATGAATGAATAAAGAAAGAAATGAATGAATAACAGAGAAAAGTAGAAATTCAATTAAGTATTTGTTTGAATGGGGAAATGTATTGCCTCATATAAATGAAAAATCCAAGAAAGAGCTGAATAGAGTGAGTGAGTGAGTGAGTGAGTGAGTGAAGTGGGATGGATGGATGGATGGATGGATGGATGGATAAAAGGAAGGACAAGGGGAAGAATATGTAGATAGGTAAGTTGATTAGTAAACAAAGCACTCCTCTTCTAGTAGTTTGGGAAATGGGCCAGAGCAATGGCTTTCAAGTGAAAAGTGCGGAGTCTGTGCAGAACTGTTTTTTAAAAGGTTCAAGTTATGTTTAAGTGGACATAATTCTGACCACTTCACCAGGCATTTGAGCCTCAGAGGGAGACAGATAAGTGGTACCAGGTCCCCATGGAATAAATGGAATATCTTCAAAAAGAAACTGGGTACTTTTTCCCATTATCAGATGAACTTCCTGGCAAAATGCAGATGCCTGTCACAGCTGATAGTGGATAAAAGAATCTTATTTTTAAAAGCCCTCGGAGATCTTGAATTTACTCAAATGAGCATTTTTGCACCATCCCTGAAGGAAACAGAACAAACCACCCTACTGTCTGAATGTTTAAGGCCCTGGAGCCTCCTTCCTTCATTTGATTTGATAAGCAGAATCTGAGTCCCGCCTCTCAGTAGCAGGTGAGATGAGCACCACCCAGCCTCAAAGCATCACCAGCAGCTGAGAACATTCTCCAGGAGTCCTGAGGGTGCATTGTAAGCAGCTTCTTCCCAGGCAAACCCTGTTTTGCAGGATGAATTTCCATTAGGAGGGAGAAAAACAGAATTGTCTTTTTAAAAAATTTGAAAGCAGTTACCCGAGTCTGGCCTATCCCCAGTAAGCTGTAGAAAGAGGCCCCAAACTTCCTGATCCCCAGCTGCAAGCCCAGGCCTGTTTCCTGGCACACTGAAAGTTTACCACCCCCAGGGACAGAGCAGGGCCTTGGGCCAGCTGACGAGGCCCCGTCTCTCCTACACTGTCTTTGGAAAATGTCAGGCTCTGCTGAGGCAAAAGGAACCGTTTTCAGGCTGAAGTGCATTTTCAGGCTGAATGTCTTTGCTTCTCTTCCTTCCTTCTCTTTAGCCTGGTTGCCTTGTCATCCCCAAAGAATCTCGTTCAGTTTCTGAGGTTTCTATGGCTAAAAAGAAGGGTCATTTGCAATAGCTCGGGCTCACACTTGTTCCCTCTCTCTCTCTCTCTGTCCCCCTCGATCCCTCCTCACCCTTCCATCCATCTCCTCCTCTCCATCAGTCCCTCAAGGCACCCAAAATGTGCAGTGCACCGACACCTAGAGGACCAGTTGCCTACTTCTTCATAGGTGGGTACACCCAAATGAGGAAAGAGAAGTGGCCCCTGCTAGGTGCAGGCCGTGATGGGACTTGCATCTCCATGTATTCACAGGGTAGACCTCCACTTCCAACAGGACTCGGCAGTGATGAACAGCATAAATTCGGGAGCCACGCTGCGGGGCCTCGGCTCTGGGCTCTGCCCTGTCCTAGATGGCCAAGCTCAGGCAAGCGACTTAACCTCTTGGTGCCTCAGTTGCCTCATCTATAAAATGGGAGCAACTTTATGCTGCTCCGTGCCGGTTACCATAAAGCACCCCTGTAAACTCATCAGCGTGGTGCCTGGCACAAAGAGAAGACTCTAGAGCTTCTTTTCTCACTTCTGTTCCACAGAGTTACACCCACCCCTTCTGGCTGGCCCTCTCTTCTCACATCCGCAGGCCTGTCTTTCACATGTGTCTGTCATCATTTATTTGCAAACATGTCCATTTGATTTCCAATTAAAACGCTTTCGAATTAAAAACAAAACACACGCAGGATTGGTGGTGGGGGAGCGGGTGAGGAAGAAAGGCTGACAGGCATGTTAGTAAACAGCGAAATATTTCTGAGGGCTGGATTCAGATAGCTCAGATGCTATAGAGTCCAAATTGACAGACTTTTGATATGAGGAGACACAGGGGTGTCAGCAGAGGGGCATTTGTCTGGGGGCTTAAAAACCAGGAACATGCGCCCTCGTCCTTCACACCAGTGCTCCGGGCTCCACTTCCAGGATGACCAGGCCTGCTGCCTCCTATTCACTCTCTTCACAGCCCGATCCTGATTGTTCCCATAATTCACAGACAATTCTCCCAGTTAAATATTAAATTATTCATCACCAACCGTGTGGAGCCAGCCAAACAAAAACGACCCTGCTGGGGATGTTGGCTCTTGGGCCAGCTCTTGAAGAGAAAGGAGAGAAAGAGAGCAAACCGACCCCCCACACAGCCCCGTGGACATTTAGGAGAGTTCGGAAGGTGAGGCAGCTGGGGGTCCCCGGACAGTCACAGCTCAGTAGCACATGGCTACAGAACATTCTGGCTTGCCCGTCTGCAGAAGCTGTGGACAAGTCCCACGACACATGAAGACTTCTTTTGTCCTCTCCATAGAGAGCCAGGGAGAATAGGATTCCTCATAGCTCCAAAGAGCAAAGCCTGAGGAGGGAACCTGCTGAAGGCAGAGATTTCTCTCTCCTCCTTGTATTCGGAGCTTCTCAGGACTGGGTTTGTCTCAGGTTTCATAGGCCAAAGACAGTTCCAAGAATGAAGAGAGGGTCCGGACCGACTCGAGAGGAAAACACCTCAGCTCTTGAGTGCAGGGCCCCCATCCTTCGATGAGATGTCCTTGCCATCTGCTGCCTCAGCGCCAGCCTCCAGATTTGGCTCTTCTCCCTCGGGCTGTTCTCCAGGTTTGTGGGATTCCCCCACCACCTTGGTGCTCTTGCTTGTGTGGCATCCCATCTCACTTTGGGAGCAGAGGGCCCAGAGTTCTGGGCTGTTCTGAGGAGGGTCTGTGCTGCAGCTACTCTTACAGTGCCAGATTTAAATAACCCTTCCTCAGAGCACTGTTGAAAGAGAACTGGTTGGGTTTCTATGGTCACAGGGAGACGCCAAGTCTAATCTGCATAATAAAACGCTGACCCTCATCCATGAGGGGGGCAGGGTCCCGAAGGCTGTCCTTCCTGACAACCCAGCAGCTGGTTCAGTGCACCAGGTCCCATTCATCTCACCAGAATTCCCTTCATTTAACCTTTAACTTCTTTACAGATTATAACTCCTCACCTAGTTACCTGTAAACAGTAGCCTGTCTCTCCATACACAAAGTTACTATGCAACTAGCTATGGCCTCATTCCCTGTCCCAGAGTCACATTCAGTTCCAGAACTCACAGACCTCCCACTTGGAGACCATCCCCTACCTTAGAATGCCAACTCCACCCATAGTTGAAGAATAGGGAGTCCTAAGACCGTGGACTCCAGGGGATACCCAAACATGTAATGAAAAGAACTAGCAAGTATAGCGTGCTACTCTGTGCCAAGCAAAGTTTACATTCATTATCTTCTTTAGTCCCTACAACAACTCTCTGAGGCCGATTATGTTATTTAAACATCATTTAGCAGATGGTGCCACTGAGACACAGAGATGGTGAGTAATTTATGGAAGACAGTCACTAACAGCCAGAACGGGATTTGAATCCAGGTCATCTGGGATTCCAGTCCCTCCATCACTATGCTAATTATATCTATTTGAAAGAGCCCATCAGACCATCTTCACACACTGTCCTAGAGGTCATCCGTTTGGTAAGCTTGTCATTGCTCTTTTAATCTAGGACACACAGGTAAAGGTTTTTGGAGTTGTGAGTGAATGATCTCAAATGTAAATGCCTCTTGAGTGAAGCCCACACAGTATAGAAAGGTATGGAACTGAAGTTAGCCACTCCAGCACTCTATAGTACTCTTGGTTTATTTTCTGACCACATATCTTTGCTTTTCCTAAATCTAAAAGGAGCCCGATTAGTGGTACCTTTTGATATGAGGAGACACAGGCCATGATGGGACTGTGGGGCTCAGTTGGTTAAGCATCTGACTCTTGATTTTGGCTCAGATCATGATCTCAGGGTCCCAGGATGGAGCCCCATGTTGGGCTCCCTGGTCAGTGGGTAGTCCACTTGAGAATCCTCTCTCCCTCTCCCTCTGCCCCTTCCACCATGCTGTCTCTCTCAAATAAATAATCAAATCTTGGATAAAATAAAACAAAAGGAGCCTGATAATCCTGACCCAGCTCCTAGGAAGCTGGAAAGAGGATCAAGCAGGTCTGTGAAGTGGCTTTTCAGAGAAGTACAAAATTTATTCTTTCCCAGGTATGTGCAGAGCACTCAAAAGTGACATCAGTCCCGGTGCACTTACGGAGGGCGGATGCATGAGAGCCTCAGACACATTACAGAGTCTTCTTGTGGACTCCTTATGATCCAATTTTCCTGTGGGGAAGTATTATTAATTCCACTTTAGAGTTGAAATAATTAAGTCCAGAGTGGTTAGGTCAGTTGCCTTAAGGTCATGCACCTGCTTAGCAGCCAGTTCAGGATGCTGCCTCCAAAGCCTGTGATGACCCCACTCCCTGCTCCCTCCCACCCTTTGCCCCCCAGTGCCTCTGGCTAATACCATTCATCCTCTTGGACCTGGGCATTCAGTGATCTGCTTAAATGTGGTAAAACTGCCCATAAATCACCTTTCTTTGAATGAGCTTCTTGCCAACTGGGCTGGCAGAGAGACAATTAGAAGACATTATGGTGTTGCTGATTTATCTCTCCATGTAAAAGCCAAAGTACAAAAGTACTTTGGGGGTGTCAGGATGGAAGATGGAGCTTCCATTTGCCTTCCAAGTAAGAGGCCCTAATTAAGGCAAATCCTCATTTAGATACTGGGATCCTAGAGCAACAATCCTCTTGTGAAGCCTCCAAATTAATCATGCTTAACCCAGCTCAGCACAAAAGACAGGCTCCAAGAGCGCCCAGGAGCCAGGTATAACCCTCAGGTTGCACTTGGGTTTGTCTAGAGCTGTGGTCAGCAGGACCACATGAGGGCTTTTTGCTAAATAACTTAGTGAGAAGCCTTGCCCTGCCTGTGACCTCCTACACCCTGGACAGGTTACATAATTTGTGGAGGCTCAGTGCAAAGTTAAAATGTGGATCCCTTGTTCAAAAATTATTAAGGTGTACCTGGGTGGCTCAGTCAGTTGAGCATCTGCCTCCAGCTCAGATCATGATCCCAGGGTCCCAGGTGTTGGGTTCTTTGCCCAGCGGGGAAACTGCTTCTCCCTCTGTCCCTCCTCCTCCCCGCTACTTGTACTCTCTCCCCGCTCCTCTCTCTCTTAAATAAATAAATAAATAAAATATTTTTTTAAAAAGTGTTAAACATTTCAAGATGATGACAGCAGAAATTTAAATGATGCACGGGGCTCCTGAGGCCAGCCCTGCACATACTTACCCTCTTCCTCAACATTCTCAGAAATGGGTTCACCTCTAATGAGGACTATAATGTGCCAATCACTAACTGGTTCTGCCTAGGGGAGGAGGGATCACCCTAGGGATAGAACGAGGCTAAAAGAAAGATAAGAACAGAGAAATGGGGTATGGATGACTCCAAAGATGGATGAGACCTCAGTAGGGTACTTCCAAAATATTTCCAGCTTCAAATTGCTTCCTTAGCTTTTACAACCTACAAAACATAGCACATAAAAAAAAAAAATCAACACCAATAAAAACTCCCAACAGTACCATATGTTGACAAGGTTGCAGAGTGACTGGAACTCTCATATGAGGCTGGAGGAATGCAAAATGGTACAGCCACTCGAGAAATCAGCTTGGCAGTTTCTTGCAAAATTAAACATACACTTAGCATAGACTATTTTGTTGTATTAATCTGCTCAAGCTGCCACAACAGAAGACCACAAACTGGGTGGTTTAAACAATAGACATCTTCTCACAGCTGCAGAGCCTCAGTCCATGATCAAGGTGTTGGCAAATGTGGCTTCTGGTGTGAGGAGTCTTCCCGGCTTTCAGATGGCCACCCTCCTGATGTATCCTCATGTGTATGGCCTCTCCTCTGTGTTCACAAAGAAAGCCCTGGAGTCCCTTTCTCTTTTTATAAGAACACTAGTTCATCAAGATTTGGGCTCCACCCTTAGGACCTCATTTCACCCTAATGACTTCCATAAAAGCACTATCTCCAAGGCAGTTGCATTGAGGGTTGGGGCTTCACTATATGAATGGAGGGGTATGGGATACGCATTCAGTCCATAACAGTATCTAAGGGAAATGAAGACCTGTGTTCACACAATATCTTATACCTGGATAGTGAGACCAGTTCTATTAGTAATCAAAAACTGGAAACAACCCAATGATAATGTGAATGGATAAATAAACTGGTACATTCGTACACTGGAGTACTACTCAATAATAAACAGGAATGAACTATTGCTGCATGTAAGAGTTCCAGTAAACGGCAAAGATATTATGTTGAGTGAGAGAAGCAAGTCTCAGAAGGTTCCCTACTGTTTGATTCCTTTATACCGCATTTTGAAAAAGACAAAGATGTAGGGATGGTTTGGGGGAGTTTTGAGGGTGGTAAAACTATTCTGTATTCTTTTTTTCCTTTCTTTTATTATTGTTATTTTTAAGTAGGCTCCATACCCAGCATGGAGCCCAACGTGAGGTTTGAACTCATGACCCTGAGATCAAGACCTGAGCTGAGATCCAGAGTTGGATGCCCAACTGACTGAACTACCCCAGGTTCCCTGGAGCCGTTCTGTATTCAAGTTGTGGTGGGAGTTACACAAATCTGTACATGGATTAAAATTCATACATTCATACGGCAAAATTTTAAGGAGTCAAATTTACCAAACGCTAAGTGAGGAAGATTTCAAAAAAAAAAATTTAAAGATCATTCAAACAAAAAAATAAATAAAAACACTCTGCCAGGAATCTTGGGGCTTATTTGCCATCTGGCCCTAGTTCTCAAGATCATTTAAATCCTTTTCTCCTGCTTCTCACTCACTCACTCACTCACTCAAGCAAACAAATACACCTGCCCCTAATTTATCTCAACAGCTGTTTATTGAGCTCTATGTTACAAAGTTCCATTTTGGGTGTTGCACAGTTTGTAGAACCAGAGGCAGAGAGAGCTGAATACAGAGTGTCACCTTACAGCTGTGACTATAGATCAGGAGAGTGGCCAGCCTAAGGCACCCCACAGAAAGAGAGCTGCAGGGTGCACCCCCAAGCACCCCCAAGCCACTCTTTGTCCTCCCTCTGGTCTCTGTCAGGGCTCTCACTGACCAAGCTCGCCTTGAAGCCAGTGGGCATAGAAGCCTTCTTGTAGTCTTGTAGAACTAGGTCACCCTCCCAGAACTAACAACAAGGTGGAGAACAATGGAGACTGGATGTGGAAAGGCAAACATACAACCTAGCACAACCCATGTGGATCCTGCTCTATAGGGCATTGAATCTGTCAGGGGAGGCAATATCTTCACAGGGAATTAAACTATGCAAGGAAAAGGCTACACTGGAAAGAGGGAGTAAGGGAGGGCTTCTTTGAGCTAGACCTAGAAGGATAAACAGAATATTAGCTGGTAGAGGAGGGAAAGGACATCGTGGACAAAAGGAAGAAATGCAAATCCCTCCCCAGGAGTTCAGTTTAATTCACATTTACCTATGGAAAGGCAGCCAACTGTTAGAAGCCCGGGTTTCAGCCTGAAAGGAACCTGGGATTGAATGCTAACTCTACTAACGTGCTCCTGCTGTGCGGACTTCAGCTAGTTGTTTAACATCTCTGACTCTTAGTTTCCTGGACTTTGGGAAATCAATGAGACAGTATATATATTTTCTGCCATTGTACCTCATAACACCTGGCAGGGTTTGCAGGTACAATTCATGACCAGAAAGTAACCAGGCTTACTCCTGCCAATCATAGACACATTGTGACCCCCAAAGTCAAACTGTCTTTCAGTCCACATGACCAGCCTGCCAAGACCACATGTCCCTGGTCTCTTTAGTATTCCTGCCTCTTTCATCTCTACCCTTCCTGTGCCAGGGTCTTGGTGCCACCCTGTCCATGCCCCTGCTGCCCCCATGTGTGGGTCCTTTCCTTTTGGATTCTCACCCTCTTTAAATTTTTATTTATTCGTGAGAGACACAGAGGCAGATGCATAGGCAGAGGGAGAAGCAGGCTCCTTGCATGGAGTCTGATGTAGGACTCGATCCCAGGACTCCGGAATCATGCACTGAGCCAAAGGCAGAAGCTCAACCACTGAGCCACCCAGGTGCCCAGATTCTCACCCTCTTTAAAGGAACATCACTCTGGAAGATAAATATGCCCTTTCCTACTGAAAATGGGTTGTATCTCATAACATAACTATGAAATTGTTAAGAAAAATAAAATAAAACAAAATTCTATCTGAAGGAAAACATGGACAGAACAAAAGAACAAGAGGGATAAAAACAAGAATGTGTTGTCTATTCTGCCCCATATCTAAAACATAGTGTCTGGTACATAGTAGGTGCTCCACAAATGGTGGTGAGGTGCTCACAGGCACATATTCTGCAGTTGGGCAATCCAAACTGAAGTCCTGACCACACCATTGGCTTACTCTTCCCCCAAGGGCAAATTACATCATGAGTCTCAGTTTCTTCATCTATAAAATGGGAAACGTAGTAGTGCCTACTTCACAGGATTATTGTGAAGTTTCAAATCAATAGTTGATCGGAAATTCTTAGCACCTAAGCCATTGTCAACAATAATACTTGTGATTATTATACACATGACTTCTACCTATCCAAACACTGTGCTGTCCCTCACGGAGACCCCCCCCCCCACCATGAAGAGCCCACCAAGAAAACGGACCTGTTGATAATTGCAGTTTCTGAAACACAGTGCCGAGTGGAATGAGTAAAACGGCAGGAGAACTCAGAGGGAAAGTCCTTAGGAAAACCTTTAACCCCATCAGGTGATGCCTGACGTCAGAATTCTAGGACTTTGCCCAGGCATGCTCTGGGGCACAGTGGGGTGAGGGGGAGGGAGCTCTTGCAAGGACTGGGGCAAGAATGATCTGGAAATGACTCAGAGACACTTTAAAGTGAGAGAATGGGAAATGTCCTTGTCAGCACTTCTCTGACCGATTCACCTTCACCAGAGAACACCAGCCGGCCGTGTATAAGCTGGGGACCAGGCCATATCAGTCACACACACACACACACACACACACACACCAAACACATACACTGCCCCTTGCCCTTCCAGGCAGTGCCCACGGGTGATACGTCCCCCTCCTCTTCCTCTGCCTTCGATGGTCACTGGGGCCAGAGCCTACCAGTACCAAGAGGCCAAATATGAGGCCGGCACTCACACAGGTTGGGGGTTGGCATAGACCTCACTTTCACAAAGTGTCTCTCATCTTTCCACTGGTGATATTATCCCCAGATGTCATCGCACAGATAAATGGCCAGGATAAGAAGGCATTTCACATACCGCCTTGCAAAACCTGTGTCCATCACCAGGCCACTCGGCCTTCAGTACCCTACACATTCATTTTTTTGCATTGTAAATCCTGTACTGATCCTGTGAGGAGCTCAATTCCATCGCACCGCATTTTTGTGGATGCTAAAAGTGTTAATTTGTTACATTAAATCTGAATTCAGTGAGGGCAGAGATATTGGGGGTGTTTTGCCCTTTGTCATATCCCTTGTTTTTAGGAAAGTGTCTGGGGCATAGTAGGTGCTCAGTTAACATTTGCAGAGGGAAGAAAGAAGTGAAATGTAAACCCTTTAAATAGTCCACCATCTTTGTAACCCTGTTTTGGCATGTCTTCATAAAAAAATAATAAATACCAAGGACACCTGGGTGGCTCAGCATCTGCCTTCAGCTCAGGACATGATCCCAGGGTCCTGGGATAGAGGTCCACATCCGGCTCCCTGTGGGGAGTCTGCTTCTCCCTCTAACTATGTGTCTGCCTCTCTCTCTGTGTCTCTCATGAATAAATAGAGAAAATCTTTAAAATTAATAATAATAATAATAATAATAATAAATACCAGAAGCCTCAGGAAAGGGAGGTGGCTTAGGGTCCCCATTGCTCTCAAAAAGCCTGATAGTGGGACTCCTCTGGACATTGCTTAATTATCAGCTAACAGGTCCCCAGCCTAGGGCAGATCTACTCTCCCTTCCCAGCTCCCCAGTGACTAAGGGGTGGCTACGGGCATTGAGTGTCAGGGAGTCAGGAGAGGTACCAAGAAAGCCCCAACCCCCCCCCCCAAAAAAAGTCATTGCAGCCGGCAGAGAAAGATGACCCGGTTTGCCAAGTCCCAAGGGACCTGTGTCTCCCAACTCTGCACAGGCTCTGCCGCAGACTGGGAGTCTAATCACCGTCAGCCCGAGAGCCTGGAGGGCACCAGGCAGGAGGGCAAGGGGGTGGGGGCTGGGGCAGGGAGAAGAGGAAAGGGTTGGTGGGAGGGGAAGGGCCGGTCCCCGGCGTGTCCGGGGCTCCCACATTATTTCAAAAGGAGGCTGTGCCAACCTGGGCTGTACTGGAAGCGGGGGCCGCAAAGGAGGATCCCGAGCGCAGCCGGGGACATCCCAGGACGGCTCCCCCGCGCGGAGCCCGGGCCTGGCGGGCCCTCGCGGCCCCGAGAGGAAGTTCAGCGGGTCGGGGTCCCCGCGCCCCCGGGGGAGGGAAGGGGCGGGGCGGCGGGGCCGGGCCGGGGCGCGCGACGCGGGGGCAGCCGCCCACATGGGCAGGTGGGCCGCGCTCCCGCCCCGCCCCGCCCCCGCCCGCGCTCCCGCCCCGCCCCGCCCCCGCCCGCGCTCCCGCCCCGCCCCGCCCCCGCCCGCGGCCCCGCCCACCGCCCGCGCTCCCGCCCCGCCCCCGCCCGCGGCCCCGCACCGCCTCCGCGCGCCGCTGGGTGGCGCCTGCGCTCCAGCGGCGCCTCTCGGGCGCGGAGGGGGGGGGCCCGCAGCGGGGCCGGCGGCGGGCGGGCCTGAGCCCCAGGATTCCGGGGACTGGAGCGCAGCGCCGGCGGCCAAGGTAGGACCCCCGAGCCTCGGGCGTTTCCCCCGGGCCCCCGCGGCCGGGGCGGGCAGCGCGGCGGGGAGGACCCGACACGTCGGAGCGGCCGCACGTGCCTTGCCTGAAGGGACCCGGCGGGAGCGCAGCTCGCCGGCCCGCGGGTCGCCCCAGCCCGAGCCTCTGCAAAGCCCGCCCGAGGCCCCGCTCGGCGAGTCCTCAAAGGAGAGAGTTCCCGGTGCCCGGAGCCACGGTAGCTTTGCAGCTGAGCGCGGATCCGATCCAGAGCACCGTCCTCAAACTTGGCTGCACGTTGGGATCTCTTGGGGAGCATGAAAGAACGCTGGTGCCCCCCGTCCCACCGCCACCCTCCCCACCCCGGGGACGAGTGTAAGCGGTCTGGGTTGCAGCCTGAGCATCTGGTCCTTTACAAGCTTCCCAGGAGATTGCAACTAGCAGCTAAGTTTGAGGTCCCTTGATGTAAGGTTGGAGAAAACCCCGAGGACGTGTGTCACAGCGCCGCCGAATGCGGATTCTTCTCCCCCCCCCACCTCCCCCCCCCTCCTCCTCCTCCTCCTCCTCCTCCCTCCTGCTTTTGAAGCAGGAAGTATCTCCGCCTTTAAGCTGTCAAACCCAAGATAACAAACCAACACCTCCCCTCCAATAGGGCTGGTTCTGAAAGGGTTAAACTCAGCAGCGGGCAGGGGATGGAAAGAGGCTGATGTGGAATGTGAGAGAAGACTCTTGAGCTGCCCTCCTCACTTTGCTAAATGCAGCTGAGGAGGCAGAGTAAGCTCCCCTATAACTAGTAAAAATGATCCCGTGTATTCTCATGAAACAGCAGAGTGGTTACCAGCATGGGCTTGGAGTCCCCAGAGCCCCCTCAAGAGCTCACGATATCACTTCTGGTCTCAGTTTCCCCATCTGCAAAATGGGCACGATGGTATAAACCTCCTAGAGTTATTGTGGGAATTATTAACAATTAAGGTCATGTTTCCTGCAGGTACACCTGCACCAGGTGCTGTGCTCAATGCTTTCTGTGCATTGTCACATTTGACTCCTCATTATGGCCCACAGGATAGTACCATAATGACCCCATCTGATGTTTGAAAAACTAGGCCTCAGAAAGGCCAAGGGGCTTGCTCAGGGCTATATGATTAAGAAGAGGCCGATCCCAGGCAATCTGACTCTAGGACCCATGTGCAAAAGCAATCTGCTGTTTCCCTCATGTTGAGAATGGAGAGAAAACACTTAGCACAAGGCAGGTCATGGCGCATTTTCCATAAACAATGGCTGTCATTACTGCCAACAAGGCACTTTCACTGAATTGACTCATTTGTTCATTCATGGCATATTCATTATTAAGAGCCTACTGTGTGCCACACAGTTTCCCAGATGTAGACATAAAATGGTGAGTAAGACAGAGGTTAGCCAGCTCTTGGTGAATTCACACTCTGGTGAATGAGAGAAATGAGAACAAATACAGCGGATCCTCATTTTTGGCGGATTCTGCAGTCCTGACTTCTACTCTGTACAATTTATTTGTGACCCTAAAATCAATATAGACAGCGCTTTCGTGGTCATGCATGGACATGGGCAGAGTGCCCAAAAATTGGAGCTGACAAACATGCACATTCCCAGCTGAGGTCAACACAAGGCAACACTCTGCTTTCTGGTGTTAGCTCTCATATTGTAAATGGGTGTCCTTTTTGTGATCTATTTCGTGCGATGTTTTCTGCATTTTTGTGCTTTTTTTTTTTTTTTTGATGATTTTCAACTTCTCTGTTGAAAATCGCCCTGAAGCATCGTGCTCAAGTGCTGACTAGTGCTCCCAAGCATAAGAAGGTTGTGATGTGCCTTACAGAGAAAATATGTATAAGATAAGCTTTGTTCAGGCATGAATTGTAATGGTTTTGGCTGTGAGTTCAATAGGAATGAATCAACAATATATATTAAATTAGGTGTCTTTAAACAGAAACACACATAAAACAAGGTTAGGTATTGATCTGTTGATGAAAATGTGACGAGTCTCCCAGAAACCTAACTTTAGGTTTTTTTCCCTAGGTGCAATGGTTTGGTATTTGCTAATTCCATATTCACGGCAACTTCTTGGAATATAGCTGCTGCAAAAAATGAGAATCAACTGTAATTAGACATTACCACATGTACAATGAAAGAATCAAGGTGGAGAGGCATACAGAAGGGGCCTGCCTTAGATTGGGTGTCAGAAAGGTTAGAAGCAGAACAGGCACCCAGTGTGATAAGGAAAGAGTGTTTCAAGCAGAGAAAGTAATATATGCAAAGGCCAGGAGGTCGCCAAGAGTTTGGCAAGATCAGGAAACTCAAGGAGAGCCAGTGTGCAGGGAATGTGGTGGGCAAAGAGAGCAGAAGTGCAATAATAACAATAATAACAGAGTCTGGGGCCAGGTGGTAGTGTGTTTTGTGGGCAGCTCTCATTTCATCCGATTAGCACAGTAATCCTGGCAGGCTTGGAGAGGATGGTTTCCACCTCCTGCGGAAGATGAAATTGATGCCTTATGTAGTTAAACATACTGTGCAAAAGTACGCCACTGGTAAGCAGTACCGACCTCTAGTACCTCCCTCTTAATCTGATGCTGAACAGACGTTTGAGTATTGATCAGAAATCTTAGGTCACTAATCCTGAGCTAGAGATTTGGTTTGGTCTGGGGAGGAATCAGTAACTACATGGCTACAGAAGCCATCAAGCATGGATGAAACAACTTGGGACAGTGTGCAGAATGTGGAGAAGAAAAGTCCTCATGCGTATTAAAAATAAAAATATTCCTGGTATAAAACCATTAATGCCTCAGTGAAAGACTCCCAGTTGCTTGTAGGGGCAGGGGGAGTAGTGAGGGAGGGCCCAAAGATGTAGAAAAAGGAAATGTGAAGGTCTGATCCAAACTATCCCTGAGGGACACCTGGGTGGCTCCGTGGTTGAGCATCTGCCTTTGGCTCAGATCGTGATCCCGGGGTCCTGGGATCGAGTCCCGCATTGGGTTCCCTGCATGGAGCCTGCTTCTCCCTCTGCCTGTGTCTGTGCCTCTCTGTGTCTCTCATGAATAAATAAATAAAATCTTAAAAAAAAAAAAACCTACCCCTGAAATACTAGGTCTGGCACTGGGTCTCCCCATCCATGGGACAGCAAGGTCTCAATCTGCCTCTTGTCCCTGCAGGACAATGATCTTAAGTAGGGGTCAGCAAACTTTTTTCTGTAAAGGGCCATATAGGAAATATTTTGAGCTTTGTGGATCATACAGTTTCAGTTGGCATCTACTCACCTCTGTGGTTGTAGAGTAAAAGCAGCTTTAGAAGATATGGAAATGAGTTGTGTTCCAATAAAACTTTATTTACGGACACTGAAATTTGGATTTCGTATGATTTTAATGGGTCACAAAATCTTCTTTTGATTTTTTAAAACTATTTATAAATGTGGGGTGCCTGAGTGTCTCAGTCCATTAGGAGTCAGCCTTCGGCTCAGGTCATGATCCTGGGTCCTGGGATAGAGCCCCACGTCGGGTTCTTTGCTCAGCAGGGAGCCTACTTCTCCCTTGCCATCTGACTGCCTTTCTGCCTGCTTGTGTGCTCTCTCTCTCTCTCTCTCTTCTCTCATTCTCTGTCAAAAAAATAAATAAAATCTTTAAAAATAATTTAATTTAATTTAATTTAATTTAATTTAATTTAATTTAATTTAAAATTGTTTTGTAGGGATGCCTGGGTGGCTCCACGGTTGAGCATCTGCCTTTGGCTCAGGGTGTGATCCCGGAGTGCCGGGATCGAGTCCCACATCGGGCTCCCTACAGGGAGCCTGCTTCTCCCTCTGCCTATGTCCCTGCCTCTGTCTCTCTGTGTCTCTCATGAATAAATAAATAAAATCTTCAAAAAAAACTGCTTTAAGAACAAGTTTTTGTAAATGTATAAGCCATTCTTCGCTCGGGCAGTGGGTCAGTGGGCTATAGTTTGCCAACTCTTTATCTAGAATCATGGGACCTCAGTGACATAAGAATACTAAATGTCCATCTAGTTAAATCTTTACCTGACCAATGAATCCCCATCAACTATTCTCTGCTATTTCTTGAGTTCCCATCAATAACATGGAACTTACTCACTGGGCACCTCATTCCATTGCTAGAAGTTTGAACTATGTCATAGTTGGGGTTTCCCCAAAAACAGATCATGAGACAATGTGGGTGCCAGGACATTATTGGGGAAGTGATCCCAGAAAGTGCAGTGAGAGTGAGGTGGACCTGGGGAAGGGAAGGAAAACCAAAGAAGGATGTGTTGATAAGTGAGTTAGCACCCCGAGCAACGGATCAGTCTCACTGGGGAATACTTGGAGAGATTGTGTGTCTCATAAAGAGGCAAGGAAGCTGGGGTGTTTCCCTCCCTCCTCAAGGCCTCCCCACTTCCGCGCACTCTATCTGTGCGCAGAAAATACATTCAGGTGGGAAGAAGAGGTGGCAGGTCCAACTGTCCACAGGTGGCCTCCAGGGAGTGGTCACCGGCATGGGTGGGCTACAAAGTGTTTCTGCTTTGGGTTTTTTTTAAGTGTGCATTGCCTATCACTGGGGACGTAGTGAGATGATTTAGTGTGGAATGGAGTCATGGAGCTAAAGAACCTGAAGTCTCAGACTAGGATAGGTATTCCCTTTGTAAACTGCCTCTCTGATCCTGCCCTGCTGCTGGGGCTCCCCAGTCCAGGAGCTGCTGGCCACACCGGCCTTGTACTTTGTTGAACTTGCCAGCCTCTCTTCTGACTACAGTCAACAGAAGAAGTCTTAGTTAGTGAAGGAGTAGACTGGCCCGTCTCGGTTTTTCATGGAAAAGACAGCAGCCGTCAAATTCAGGACATTGAACAGGCAAGCATGGTCAGCGTAAATTTAGAATGTTGGTTTGTGTATTTCTGCAGTTTCCACCTATACATGGCAAGTGTTTCTGGCTCTGCATTTACAGTAGCAATATGAAGTTTTCTTTAAAATACATTTAAGGAGTGCCTGGGTGGCTCAGTCAGTGAGGCATATGCCTCCTGCTCAGGTCATGATCCCAGAGTCCTAGGATTAAGCCCCACATCCTTGGGGCAGACACCCTGCTTCTCCCTCGCCCTCTGCCCCTCCCCCACTCATGCTCAAGCTCACGCTCTCTATCTCTCTCTCAAATAAATAAATAAAATCTGTGGGACGCCTGGGTGGCTCAGCGGTTGAATGTCTGCCTTTCACTCAGGGTGTGATCTCAGGGTCCTGGGATCAAGTCTCACATCGGGCTCCCTGGAGGGAGCCTGCTTCTCCCTCTGCCTGTGTCTCTGCCTCTCTCTGTGTGTCTCTCATGAATAAATAAATAAATCTTTAAAAAAAAAAGTAAAATCTGTAAAAAATAAAGTAAAATACACTTACATAATGTATCTACTTAAAGAAAAATATGAAAAATAGCATAGGTAGTATGAGAATATGATAAAAATGATAGTGGCACTTATTGAGCACTTACTATGTGCTGGATGTTATTCTAAGCCCCTATATGCATAATTTAATTACTCCTCACCACAGTTGCAAGAGTTAAGCATAGGTACTATTATTAGCTGAGAAAACAGGCATAGGGGAGTGAAGAAACTTGCCCAAAGTTATATAGCCGGTAAGTGACAACTGGAAAGTAAATCCAGGTTGTCCTGCTCCACAGTTTATGTTCTTTTTCTTTTTCTTTAAAGATTTTATTTATTTATTTGAGAGAGAGAGAGAGAGAGAGCAGGAGCAGGGGGAATGGCAGAGAAAGAGGGAGAAGCAGACTTCCCACTGAGCAGCGAGGAGCTGGACTGGATCCCAGGACCCTGAGATCATGACCTGAGCTGAAGGCAGACGCTTCACCGACTAAGCCACCCAGGTGCCCTACAGTTTGTGTTCTTAATTTCAGGATGACACTGCTTCTCACAAATTTGACAAAAGAAAAAAAAATGAAGCTATTATTTAACTTACTGATGGTAGAGGAAGCCTACTGTAAGAGGTTCCTCTTTCTCATCCAGCTGAAATCTGTCTCCCTAAATCTGCTGCCCTTTGGTTGTCATACTTTCTTCTGGAGCCTCAGAGAACAAATCTGTCCTGTTTCTGTTCCTACAGTCCCTTCAGATATTTGATGACAGGGAACCTGCTGGCCCTCCCGGATCTTCCCAGTTCTAGATTAAACATTGCCAGTTCCTTCTGCTTATATGCTATCCTGTGTTCTTGGCATCTTCACCCAAGCACAGGGCCTCTTTCTTCCTTATTCTTTTGTATCACACAGAAGCTTTTATAGCCAATTCTGGGCTCAAAGTGGATGGCTGTAGTTGGGGTGATTGAGGAGGCAGAGAGCAGCTAACCAGTGATGCCCAGAGGGAGACTGTCACTCAGAGAGAGTCCCCTCACCCCCAAGCTAGCATCACAAGGGACTGGATGCTGGTCATGCTCATTCTTTGCAGGCTAGAGATGGAGCTTCCCTGGTGCATATGGAGCTAATCAGGCTGAAAGGACAGACTAGCCAAATTTACAGGAGCCTGGTAAGGAAGCCAGACCACAAATATATTAAATCACAATGGGACAAGCACTTCGAGGCAGCCTGAAAACTTGATGTCAGCCTGGGGAAGCCCACGTGGGAAGCCATGTTCCAGGTAGAAGTTTGGTATTCATGGGACCAGACAAGGTGTGCAAGGTGAATGATTTTAATAGCCAGGACAGCCTAAGATCCTTGTATCCTCTGAGGGATACAAGAGTCCACAGTGGCAGTTCTGCTGACCTAGGTCCACATCCCTGTTCTCATGGTAGACACGACTCAAATCAGTGACCAAACCTTTGCCTCCCTGGACCAACCTTAAGATCCTTATCAAGAGGGTATTCCAGGATAAGATCCTCATCAAGAGGGCATCCCTGGCCAGCCTCTGAGCTGTCCGTAATGCTCAAGAGTTTCCAGAAATCCCACTGCTCTGGACAATGGGAAATAAGACTCTCAGAGACTTCTCTTTCGTACAATTTTTGCTGAGCTCCTCACACTTCACCATCTCTGTCTAGCCAATATTCCTGCATCTTATGTTAATACAATTGACCTTTTTTTTTTTTTTTTAAACTCCTTCTTATTGTCAGGTCTTGATTTGATTTCCAGGCCCTGCTCTTCCTGCTTTGTCCAGAGAGGCACATCCTGTCCTGTCTTAAGAACTTCTGCAGATCAGTAATTACAGTTATTGTATGTGTGGATTCTGCTGATATACTCTCCCCAGATTTGGGGGTGACTTGCTGTGTACCTTCCAGTAATAACTTCTTGCAACTGAGAAAAAGCGGTTTTCTGGGATGCTGAGCTCCATTACAGAATTGACAGGATCCCAGTTACTACTGTTATCACTCGTCCGTGCCTGGGGTCTGGGGTGAGAAGGGTCCTGGAAAGGAAGCATAGGGCAGTCAATGATCAAAAGATCATTGAGTTTGCTGTTATGAGCATTGATTATACTTCTCTGAGTGTTGAGAGACTATTATTTTGAAGCAAATCAACTTTTTGCCAGCTTTTAAAAATGTACGTTTTTCTCAAAATACATATGGAGAATCTGTGGCACCTGGGGACATCTTCCAGAGGGAAAGTGGGCCCTGCCCTCAGGGGCTGCCAGGCTGCTCAGTCTGAGAGGGGAGACCCAGTTCTCATACTAGGAAGGCTGCCAGTCTGATGAGAGAGGTGCCATTCCCTAGCCTCAGGGAGTCCAATGGAAGAGAGGCTTACCATATCCTTGGTGTGAACTATTTCCCCACCCCTGAAGACATCACTGGTATCTGAGGCTTGTCTTCAGTCCATTAACAGGCAGGGAGGGAGTGGGCCTGCTTCATTTACCACTCAGATACACTTGTGCAGAGGCATAGCAGAGGGGCTTCTGAGGGTTAACTTGGGGATTTATTTTTAATAGACCTTTTTTTTTTTTTTTTTTTTTTTTTAGGCCAGTAGAGATTTATAGAGAAATCAATGATAGTATAGAGAGTTCCCATATACCCCACACCCAGATTCCCCTATTATTTTTTTTAAAGATTCTATTTATTTATTTATTTGAGAGAGAGGAGAGAGAGAGAGAGAGAGAGAGAGAGAGAGAGAGAGAAAGAGAAATCATACGGGGAGGGGCAAAGGGAGAGGGAGAAGCAGGCTCCCCTGCTGAGCAGGGAGCCTGACTGAGGTGGGGCATGATCCCAGGACCTGAGATCAGGATCTGAGTCAAAGGCTGATGTTTAATCCACTGAACCACCCAGGGACCTCCAGCTCCCCTTATTGTTAAGATTAACAAATGTACAGTGGTACATTTGTTACAATCAATGAACCAATATTAATACATTCTTAGTAACTAAAGTAACTTAGTAACTCCATAGTTTATTGAGATTATTCTTAGTGTTTACCTAATGTCCTTTCTCAATTCTAAGACATCCGCTAGTATCTGGTATTACATTTCTTTGTCACATCATCTTAGGTTCCTACTGGCTACAACATTGTCTCAGATTTTCCTTGTTTTTGATGACTTTCACAGGTTTGAGGGGTACTGGTCAGGTATATAGTAGAATATCCCTCTCATGAAATCTGTCTGATATTTTTCTCAGGATTAGAATGGGGGTATGGGTTTTGGAGAGGAAGGCCCCACAGTGGTAAAATGCCATTTTTGTCATGTCCAGGCAAGCACCCCTCACGTCAGTACCACCTACCACTGTTGATCCTGAGCTCAATCACCTGACTGAGGTGGCATTTGTCAGGTGTCTCCACTGCCAAGTTTCTCTCTTTCCCCCCTCTCCATACGGTTCCATACTGTTCTCTGCAGTCATAACGTGCAGCTCATCCTTGAGGGACTGGGGGGTTCTCTTCTCCCTTCTTCAGAGCAGTGTATCTACATCATTTATTTGGAATTCTTATGCACAGGCGATTTGGCTCTTCTCTCCCATTTATTCATTTCTCATTTTATTTATAAAAGTGTGGACTCAGGGGTTTTATTTTATTTTTTATTTTATTTTTATTTTTTCAAGATTTTATTATTTTATTTGAGAGAGAGAGAGAATGAGAGAGAGAGACTGAGAACAAGCAAGGCAAGCAGCAGAGGGAGAAGGAGAATCGGGCTCCCCACTGAGCAGAGAGCCCAACACAGGGCTTGATCCCAGGACCCTGAGATCATGATCTGAGCCAAAGGCAGATGCTTAACCAGCTGAGCCACCTGGGTGCCTGGGTTTTATTTTATACTCTTCATAATAATTATACTTTGTAATCCAATACTTCCTAGTCTTGTTGCTCAGATTCTTCTGTCTTTGGCCACTGAGAATGGAATTTGTGTTTTTAAACTAGCTCCTGTGGCATTCTTTCTGCGTATTAGAGTTTGAGACCCACGTAGGTCTGGGTTCACAGCCCGAGCTCCACTACTTACTGGCCTTGCGTGTGGTCTTGGCAAGGCGCTGCACCACTGGGACCTCCGTTTTCTCTGCTGAAACTGGAGCTAATGTTGTTACCTACCACTTAGGGTTATTGAGTGAGATGTACAGAGGAAGTCCTCTGTACACAGACATTGTCATTATTGTTAGTTTGGCATTCAAATTCCTTCTGGATCTCCTCCAAGAGGTTACAAACCAAGGCCAGCTAGGCCTTTCCAATACTTACCTTCCAATATGACAGGCTTGTGCGGCACATGTTCCTGTACCTTCTCCCCCGGTCACCTCCTCTTCCTGGCCAACCCACATTCTCTCCCAGCCCCTGTCTCTCAGTCACCCCACACTCCAGCCAAACAGACAACCCATCTAAAGTGTCCTCTGCCAGTTCACACAGACACATATCCTCATTCCTTCAAAGTCCCCTGAAACACCACTTCCTCTGTGATACCACCTGACAGCCAAACAAGAAGTCCCCTCTCTTCCTGCCAACTGCCAGAGTGCCTGCTGTGCCCACTCTTGCCTTACAGCCTTTATCACTTTAGACCCTGCACCGGAGCAAGGGGACTGTCCTTCCTTAACAGTCCTCATCTCTATTCAATCTTGCCATCCCACCTGCACACAAGGGGCTCCCCACGCCAGCTGGTGGTCTTGTTTGCCTGTGGTAAGTTTTGACAAGACAATGGGAGTAGGGGAAAGGACATATCCTGGGTGCGGACTGTGTTTAACTGGACAGGCAGCCGGTGAGGGCTGAACTCAGAGGTCGAGAGTCTGACCCTGGGTCACATATGTAGATGTGTATATAAACACGCTCATCATATCATAGCAAGGAAGGGGGGTTAATATATATGTTAATTATGGGAAAATATACATGACGTAACAGAGTGGTGACTCAGGGGGACCAGCCGCCAGCAGCTGGGCACCCTCCGAACCTTGGAACTGGAACCCCATGCAGGAAAGCTGGATTCTTCCGCCTTACACATCAACACCGGGCCACCTGCTGGCTGGCCGAGAGTGACCTTCCAAATTCCTGAGCTTCAGCACTACGGGCTCTTAAATAAAACCCTTTTGGCGTGAAAAAAAAAAAAGACCATTTTAGCCATTTTAAAATGTACAGTCCAGTGACATTAAATATGTTAACATGGCTGTATAACCAATATTCACCACCACTCATTTCTAGAACTTTTTCATCTTCCTAAACTCATGAAACATGGGTTTCACTGTTTGATTAATTTTTTAAAAATATTTTATTTATATTCATGAGAGACATAGAGACAGAGAGAGGCAGAGACATAGGCAGAGGAAGAAGCAGGCTCCATGCAGGGAGCCCGATGTGCAACTGGATCCCAAGACCCCAGGACCACACCCTGAGCTGAAGGCAGATGTTTAACCACTGAGCCACCCAGGCATCCCACTGTTTGATTAATTTTAATCTCCTCCCTGTTGCCTCATTCCTCCAGCCTCAGACAACCATCTTTCTACTTTCTGTCTCTACAATTTTGACTACTCTTAAGTTCCCTGAACACATGATATTGTGCAACATTTGTCCTCTTGTGATAGGCTTCTTTCACTTTGTATGATGTAGCGGGTGTCAGAATGTCCTTTTTAAAACAGAATAGTATTTTATTGTATGCATACATGGCGTTTGGTTTCATCCACTCATCTGTCCATGGACACTTGGGTTGCTTCCAAATTTTGACCATTATGAATAATACTGCCATGAACATGAAGGTACAAATATCCCTGCTCTCAGTTCTTTTGGGTGTGTATCCAAAGTGAAATTGCTGGATCATAGGGTAATGCTATTATTTTATTTTGGGGAGAATTGCCATACCATTTCCATAGTGTCTGTACCATTTTACATTCCCACCAGCAATGCACAAAGGTTTCTATTTCTCCACGTCCTTGTCAACATTTGTTATTTTCTGGGGTTTCTTTTTTATAACAGCCATTCCAATAGGATCTCACTGTGGTTTTAATTTGCATTTTCCTGATGACTAGTGATTTTGAGCATCTTTTCTTGTACTTTTTGGCTATTTATATATCTTCTTTGGAGAAAGGTCTATTAAGTCCTTTGCTCATTTTTGAATCAGGTTGAATTTTGTGTTTTTGCTTTTGCTTGTTTGCTGTTGAGTTACAGACATTCTTTATATATTCTGGATATTCGTCCCTTATCAGATATACGATTTGCAAGTATTTTCTCCCATCCTGTCTTTTCACTCTGTTGATGGTGTCCTTTGATACAGAAAAGTTTTTAATTTTGATGAAGTTTAATTTGTCTATTTTTTCTTTTGTTGTCTGTGCTTTTGGTGTTACTCCAAGAAATTGTTGTCAAATCCAATGTCACGATGGGTTTCATCTATGTTTTCTCATAGGAGTTTATAGTTTCAGATTTTATGTTTAGGTCTTTGATCCATTTTAAGTAATTTTTGTAATTTTAAGTATCCAGTTTCATTCTTTTGTATGTAGATATCTAGTTCTCCCAACACCATTTGTTGAAAAGACTGTTCTTTCCTCATTGAATATTTTTGATCCCCTGTTGAAGATCATTCAACCATATTGTGAGAGTTGATTTCTAGGCTCTGTATTCTATTCTGTTGGTCTAAATGTCTGTTTGTATACCAGTAGCACACTGTTTTCATTACTATACCTTAGTCATAAAATCAAAAAGTATGAGTGCTCCTGCTTTGTTCTTCTTTCTCCAAATCATTTTGGCTATTTGGGGTTTCTCAAGATTCCATATATTTTAGTATGGATTTTTCTATTTCTAAAAAGAAATTGGCATTTTAATAGAAATTACATAGAATCTATAGATCGGGGATCCCTGGGTGGCGCAGCGGTTTGGCGCCTGCCTTTGGCCCAGGGCGCGATCCTGGAGACTCGGGATCGAATCCCACATCAGGCTCCCTGCATGGAGCCTGCTTTTCCCTCTGCCTGTGTCTCTGCCTCTCTCTCTCTCTGTGACTATCATGAATAAATAAATAAAATCTTAAAAAAAAAATCTATAGATCGCTTTGAGTAGTATTAACATCCTAGTGTTAAGCTTCCATATCTATGAACATGGGATGTCTTTCCATTTATTTGTATCTTCTTTAATATCTCTCAGCAACATTTTGCAGTTTTCTATGTACAAGTCTTTCACTTCCTTGGTTAAATTTATTCCCGAGCATTTTATTCTTTGATGCTTGCTTCTACTTTTTGAGGGTCTTGATATATTGAAAAACGAAGAAATACAAAACAAGATGCTAGAATGGTGGTCAACTTAAACTATATAATCCTCTTCATGTTTCTCAGGGGCAACATATATAGACAGTAGTAGAATTATATAGTGTCAAAGTGTAACTTTGAGTACTTTCATCAGTGTGAGATTCCCCCTGTCCACTCAACCCCACCATGATGGGAGGAAATGGGCTGGACGGTTCCTCTTCCTGGGATAGGATTGGGAATAGCATTATACTTCTCCAGGTGGGTCCTGCTGAGGGATCCAGCAAAGGCCCAAAGTCACCATAAGCCTAATCAAAGCATCTCCCCTGCATGTGTTGCTGAGAATATTCAAACCCCTTCAAAGCCTCATTCCAGAAGACGTCCAAGCCCCTAAGTCATGCAGGCTTTCTGCCTGGAACAGAAACAGTCACCCAGAAATGCAGATGAAATAGAACAACCAGCTTGCCCACCCCCACAGTCTTACCAACCCCGCGGGGATTTTGTTAGCTGTGTTTCTGGCCCACATCAGTTTCAGTTTGAGGAGTTTTGTGAGGACAAAAGGTGAAGGAGCACAGAGTGTGAGGGCTAGGCCCTGCTCAAGCATTTCCTTACCCCCTGGAAGTCTTTGAAATAGCAAGCCTCTTCTCCTCTGTCATTCAACTGTCTTAGGGCTTTCTTGACCTCAGAGTCTCCGGTAAAACTCTGTTCTTTCTCAGGCAGTGATTTATTTTGCTTCTTGGTTTTGTTTTGTTTTTGTTTTTGTGCCTTTGGGGATGCACAAGCAACACACACACACACACACACACACACACACACGCACCATTCTCTGTCACTCCACATGCCTGCAGAACTCTTAGGCTGCAGGGTCTGGAGATAGTCTCTGCCTCCTCTCTCCTCCTCCTCCTCCTCCTCCTCCTCCTCCTCTTCCTCCTCCTCTCTGCTAAAGTCTGTTGTTGTCTTATCCCCAGCCGGAAGCCCCTCTGTCACAGGGCCAGGTTCCTGGCCACTTGTTCTACTCCAGCTGCTGCTCCTGCAGGCTCTAGCCAACTCCTATTTCCATAGCAACTGAAACTCATTTTTCCATCCCTGCAGTTCCACTTTGGAAAGGAAACCCATAATAGTCTTTTAAAAGAAAAAAAAAATTGAGCTACATCTGGCATAATCAACTTGGACTCTACAGAATTTCTAGCTCCCCCAACTCCCTGGTCCCCTAAAGACCCTCCCTTACTTCCCTCCATCAGCCTCCACCCCTCTGGCTCCCCAGGGCTCCTGAATCAAAAGCAAGTCCAAGGAGAAGTCTGTGTAGGTCCTTTCTTTAAATTAATGCAAGATGACTTTGTGCATTGACAACACAAAAAGAGGAGGTTAGAGGCTATATTCCAAAGCATCAGGTGATATTAACCTGCATCACCAGGGATGCCTGTTTATTTACCTTCCTCTTGGCTTGAGGGGGTCAGAGATTGCCTGAATATGTCATGTCATCTCTAAAGATGAAATTCCTACTCTCCAACTCTCAGGCAGCATGTCTCCAGATTGTTTGAGCAAGATTTAATGCCTATACTCACAGTGTGGTGGTTTGGCACACATTACACATACAGGAACCTAGGAATATGGTGTGAAGGGGGTTTTTCCTCTCTCCTATCCCCAAAAAGACTTCCCTTATTGACCTGGTCCATCTTTGATGCCTAAAATTCCACCACTGGCGTGCATACCATTGGGCTTACACTCTGTTTTCTATTAAAAATGTAAAGTGCATGTTAAGTTGTTGTCAGCTCAGATACTTCCACCCCCAGCACTATACCTTGCACATAGTAAGTGCTTAATTAACATTCACTAGATTGAATTAATGTTTTAGCATACAGTGGTTCAATAGACAACTTTCTAATCTGACATCTGGTCAGAAGCACTTCTGGAATTGAACTCTGGATAGGCACATTTTGGCAAGAAGGGATTTTTTTTTTTTTAATCGGTTTTCCCACAGCACCCTACCATCCACTACCATCGGGATGGATAACTGAGAGTCACATGCAAAGTGCATAGGAATCAGTTTCTAGAATAGCCTTTCATTCTTAAGGTTGCTCAGAAAACAACGTGTGCTGGGAAAATAAGGAATATCATTAAACACCTCCAAGGGAGAGACGCTGTTTGTCTAAATATGGGTCTTTATCTCTAAAACATGCTACCCCCACTGGCTCCTGCTGCCCATGTGAGTTGGGCTTTTTGAGTCACTGGTGATGTGTTTTCGAACACAGCGTGGGGGAAGAGCCCCCATGGGCTGTTGAGCTCTGGCTATGAAAAATACAAGCTGCGTTTGACTGAATGACAAAAAGAAATCTGTTGAGCCAGGAAGCGTAGTAAATACCGTGACTCTCTGCAAATGTGCACAGCCCAAACAGCTTTTTCCAGTCTGGAAAAATGAAGAGATTTGTCTGTGTAAAACCAGCCAACTCTCTGCCCCTCCTCCCTTTCCACTGCTCCACCCCCACCTCCTGGCAAGGCCTCCCACCCTGCCCCAGACATTCAGTCATCCGCTTTCATCCTTTGTGACTTGCTTTGCCCCAGGAAATAACATTGCCCAGGCTCTGGAGAGATACACCAGCCTCTCCCAAGCATCTTTGAGAGATGTCTGTCTGGTTGGGTTTTGCCAGTCATTTCTGACCTTGGCCAGATGCGGCTCACAGCAGAACTGTCCAGGAGGCAATAGGTCTGGTGTTTCCTCTTCCTGTGCTTTATATTCCCTCTCCCAATTCCCCCTTGCTTTTCCTTTGAAAGAACCTTTATGCCATCCCAACTTCCAGGAGACGGTGTTTAGAGGGAACACTTGCAAAAAGTGAGGGTTTAAAAGCACTCTCTTTAGGCTAGTACAGAGGGTGGAGGTGGAATGGGAAAATTTTCAGTGACTCCAAGACAACCAAAACCAGGACAACCATTTGTGGGTATGGTTTCTATATGGGAGGGACTTCCAGAGAAAATCTGGGCTGCATCTTGCCTTGAAGATACATTTGCATGGCAACTATGCTGTGTTTTCTTTGATGGTATATTTGCAGGTGGAGTGCAGGGATGGGGAGAAGGCAGGTGGGGCTGATGCTGAGAAAGACTGTGGGGCTGTAAACACTCACCCACGGGTGCACTGCCCCGGAGACCACATATCCAACCTGCAGTTCAGTGTATTGGATAGGGCACTGGGATTGGAATCAGAGCAATGGATTTGAACCTTGGCTTCTATGAGTAGGGAGTATCTGTCATTCATTTCCATATCCACAGCACCTAGCACAAGCCTGACAACAGCAGGTGCCCTGTTAATGTTTGTGGCGTCAGTGAGTGAATGAATGAGCCAATAACCTTGGATACTTTTCCACTGTGAGCCTCAGTTTCTTGCTCTCTAATTAAAAAATAATATAAAAAATCTAACAATTACTCTACCTAGCCTAATAGGTGAGGGTGGGGGGGGGGAGAGAGAGAGAGAGAGAGAGAGAGAGAGAGAGAGAGAGAACAAAAGTTGAACATTTTTTATTCTCTGTAAAGTGGAATTCCGAAGTCAGTTTGGCCTCAGGTTCTATGCCTTACCTTTAGTGTATAGGTCCTTTATCAGGAGGAAGGGCTGTACTCTAGAGGTTCCCCCCAAACACTTCTCCATCCTATCATCTGAGTACCTTGAGGACAGGAGGGCATTTTGGGTGCTTTTAGCAAAGCAGTTTAAATCTGACAACAATGACTTTTAAGGTTCTCAAGTCTTGGTTTATAGCCACTGCTACAGCAGTACTATACTGGTCTCAGAATTTCCATGAAACTGTCCCCAGGAATGGCCCATGCCTGAGCTCAAACAGCAGATTTGCACCAGCAGGTGCTGGGGGAAAATCTGCCCCTGGATCTTTGTCCATGCTGGTTCCTTTGCCTGCAGCACCCGCCTTCCCTTGCCCTGGTCCAGCACCAACTGGACCTTCACATCCCAGCTTAGATCTCATTTCTTCCAGAATGCATTCCCTGACTTGTCCCCTCTGTCATTCAAGCTTAGCCTCTTCCGAAATGCCCTCTCCAGGTTCACTTTAGCTGTCCAAGTGCTTGCCCACTGAAGCACAATCTCCCTTTCACCTGTCTGCCTCCCTCTTAACCGGTGGGCCCCCTGAGGACTGGGACCAGGTCTCTCTTGTTCATTGTGGTAATTTCAGTGCCAAACCCCAGAAAGGTGCTCTGTAGATGCATGTTAATGAAATGAATAGCCACAGTGTGTTGGAGGAGATGGGAGACAGAGACCCGAGTCATGCAGATTTTCCTAGGAGGGTATTCCCCTGCCGCATAGAAACACTTCTTCCTACCAAAATGGCTTGCATACAAACTAAGTATGTGAATCTGTACACACCCAGAGAGATGCATGCACACACCCTGCTGCAGGCAGTCACTTGTGCAGAGCACTTTCCCTTGCTCTGAAATGTCTCTTTGCTGTCCTGTCCCACCCCTCTTCCTCACTCCCTGTGTATAAGGAATTGCAGGAATAAAAGAATTTAAGTGGCCAAGTAAAGGTAATGCCAGGGAAAGAGATTTGATTATCATGCCTTGACCTATCATCTTTCCTCATCTCTCTCTCCCTCTCTCTTCCTCTCTCCCTTGCATTATAGATTACACCCCACTGTAAAGCAATTCTACTTATCTCTCTTGTTATAATTCAGGAAGACATCTAAACTTAAAAAAAAAAAAAAAAAAAGCTGAGTACATGGTTCCCCTAGCTCTTTGGAATCCTGCCAAATAAATGTATCTTTAGGCAAATAGCTTTCAACTCTGTGCCTCAGTTTCCCTCTTATCTCTCCCCGGAGATGAGGACCAGAAGCTATCCTTCAAACACAGTATGTTTCTTGGGGAAAAAGAGCTCCTGAAGTCCCCAGAGTCACTGGTCATGATTTTGTCAAGTACGAGAGAAAGGAAGGGGTTATTTGATTCTTCAACAGGCAGGTGAATTATAAGTTGTTTTAAAAGTTGACTCAGATTTGGTCAGAGGTGGAGGTAGTGGCATGCCTTACCCAAAGAGAGAGGTCTGGACTGCCACATGACCTGGCCTTGGAGAGGAGGAGAATGTCTGAAGCAGGTGGGAGGGTTGCTGGGAGGGACCCAGCTGGCCACAGATGCAGCGTGATAAAATGACAGAAGCCTGAAAGTGTCTCGTGAGCCCTGGGAACAGCAAGCAGCCCTACATCCTACGTGTGCCAGCCAAGGCCCTTGGCCATGTGGCTTCATCTGACCTCCTCTGGCCTCTTCCCAATGCTGTCTGCCATGCAGCAGATGTAGAGGATCTGCTTCCTAGGTCAGGATGGCAAGCGGAGTGTTGAGGTGAATTCCGACGGCTAAACATTTATTTGGCCGAAACTGTCAGCCTTCACAAAATTTTTCATTTAAATCCATTGTCAAGCTGGGAGACTTCATGTCAAATCCCAATCTCCACGTCCTTGAGAAACTGGAAGATCTGGCAACCTAGGGCTCACCTTCTTGAACAGCAATAACCAGCTAGAGGTGAGTAGCTGCAGCCCTTTCCAGGGAGGACTTGCTGTCTCCAGTCCCCACTGCCACTACCCACTGCTCCTCCCGGCTGAGCAGGGTCAGCTGCCTTTATCACCTTATCCCACAGGCTGTTTATGTTACCTGATGGGCAGCCGAAGGCACTTGATGGTGTGTGACCTCTGCCTGGGTGAGGACCTTGTGTCCCCTAGGCCCTTGCTGATGCATGGAACTGGCTGTCCTTCCTGGGCCCGGTTGATGCTGATGTGCATGCTTTCAGGGCTGAGGGTTGGGCTTTTTCTGCCCAGAAGGGGTAAGGTGCCATTATTGTGAGGAAATACAAGGCCATGGGCTAAGGAGCAGGCCAGGACCTGTTCCTCCCTTCCCAGATAACACACTCCCACTTCAGCAGTAACCTTCTGGGAATTGTGCCTGCTTGTGACTTTTCTTGTCTCTATTCTATCAGTGACTTTCAAAAAGGACATTTCAGCCAGCTAAAGGGAGCAGATGGCACTGTATCAGGCCTCCTGCAGGCTGACTATTGGGGGGGAATCAGGGTTTTCCTGTGATTAGTTCTTGTACCTGGTAAGCTTTGATCTCTCAGGCTGTTGAGGTGTGTTCTCCCAAGGAAAGAATCAGGCCATGCTTAACCTTGATCACCGAAATCACTGTTCTCCTTGCCCTTCTTTTATAAACAAGGAAATTGGAACAGAGCTAAGAGAGGCTTTTTTCATACACTTTAGGAAAGAATGAGCAATGGAAAAAGGAAATTGAGAGCTTTGGGGAGTTTATAGGAGAGGAGCATTTGAGTTTGAAATCGGAGCTGGGAATCCATATGTTTGGAGGAAAGAAAAGAAAAGAACAGCCACACGCACCGAGCTTCAAGGGGAAGTGCGGAAACAGTTATGGGAAAGGGGGCAGGGAAGCCCACGTGGGTCTCCTTTTATCAACCCCAGATGCTCAGGCAACAGTCCTCAGGATGCCCGTGAAAGGGTCCAGAGCCTGCTGTGTTAGACTCGGTGCTTTCTTAACTGCCAAGGAGCACGTGAATTCAGTGGCAGGGAGCTTTCTCCTGCGTGCTCCACGACTCCCTGAGGCCCCATGGGGGTCTGAACGACACCCATGGTACAGAGCCCAGGCTACCTCTAGAGTTGGAAGTGGACAGCACTGGTTCACTGGGCACCCATCCCCGCCTGTCCACCCCCATCAAGCAGGGGCCGCCCAGCCTGCCTCTGTTGACCCATGCCCCCGACTAACCTGGGTCCAGCTTGCTATTCCACCTGCACAAATGACTTAGCCTCTCCAGCCTCAGTCTTACCATCTTTAAAATGGGGGCGGGGGGCATCGTTGGTGAGGTGCCTAATGAGATATGTGTAAAGGGTTCTAGAAAGAGTAAAGCACAAAACGTTTTGTCGGCTATTCATTATACTTTAAGAAATTACTGTGGAAATTTCAAATATATGTGCAGGTAGACAAGATAAACCCTCCTACACCCATAACCTAGCTTCAGGAATGATTGACTCATGGCCAATCTTAATTCTTCTATATCATCCACTTTCCCTATCCCCGTGTTATGCTGAAGCAAATATAGGAGGGATCTGGGAGGTATTTTATTATTTCATCTCATTATCAGATGTGTATCGCTGACTTGATCCTTCAACAGTTGAAACTTACCCACTCCTGAGATGTCCCTTTCTGCACCTTTTCCCCCTTTCAGCGTGCCACATCTACCATCCCCACCAGGCACCAAAACCTCTCAAAGCCATTATTCCTACAAAAGTCATGACTGATCCTCATCACAGCTCAGATTGTAAACTCTGGGAGGCCTGGGATGTATTTGCATTTTCCCAGACTGTAGTATCTTCAGAAGAAAGGGTGGAACTCTAAAAGGGGGACACTGAAGCATCAGTAATCGAACACCTCCTCTTATTGGTACTTTTCTTTCAAGGAAGGAGTACA
The DNA here is from genome assembly GCF_003254725.2 of Canis lupus dingo. NCBI lineage: Eukaryota > Metazoa > Chordata > Mammalia > Carnivora > Canidae > Canis > Canis lupus. The sequence continues at coordinate 61,056,518 of NC_064244.1, read as the reverse complement.
TGGGGCAGAGAACACCAGTGGAATTATGGTGTTCAGCCATTGGCTGCAGGAGAATCGGGGCTCTCCTCTCCCAGCAGAAGCCCTGTTGCTACTGAAGTATATGATGCAGCAGTGAGACTCATTCCTTCTCAAATCCTGATGGAGTAGATAGAGTGCAGGTTCCAGAGACCAGGAGAGCTGGTTTAAATTCAAGATTAAATTAGATAATGCTGTATCCATTAGGACTGTCTTGGTAACAAGGGACAGAAAATCCAACCCAAGGTGCCTTTGGGAAAAAAAGGGAATATGGGGGCTTACCTTAAATCAAGATGTCCAGGAGATGGTACTAGGGATGTGCATCCAACTTCCAACCTGTGTGTGGTGTGTGTGTTTATGGTTGGGGGAGGGGGAGGTAGTCCCACCACCAAGGAATTCTCCAAGACACCAGCATCCTACAATTCAACTCAATTCTAACATTATCTCACATGGAGGTAGTGTCAGATGCGTCAGATTGAAGGCTCAATCTTATAAGACTGCCCCCTACCCCTACACTTCAGAGGCCACTCACAAGTCCAGGTAGTCACCTGTGCTTCTGACCGATCAGCTATAAATTGGAGGTCCCCACAACCCCCTCCTTGGGCTTGATTAATTTGTTACAGCAGCTCTCAAAACTCAGAGAAAACAAATTGTTCACTTACTAGATTACAGGTTTATTATAAAAGGTTATAACTGAGGAATAGCCAGATAGAAGTGACCCCATAGAGCAAGATACTAGAAAGGGCACAGAGCTTTCATGCTCTCTCCAAACACATCAGATTTCCATGTGTTCACCACTATGGAAGCTTTCCAAACCCAGTTCTTTTGGGTTTTTATGAAGGCTTCATTACATATGCACAATTGATTAAATTGTCCGTTGTTGATTGATTCAACCTTCAGCCTCCAGCCCTGTAACTTCCCTGCAGGTCAGGGGATTGGAATTGAAAATTTTAACCTTCCAATCACAAGATTGGTTCTGTTGGCAACTAGCCTCCTTTCTTAGATGCTTTCCAAAAATCACTCATTAACAGAACAGAAGACACTAACCACCACCACCCCCATCATTACAGGAAATTCTAAAGGTTTTTAGGAGTTGTAAACCAGAAGCTATGGTGGTCAAGCACCAAATATATACTTCTTACTATAAATCATAACATCACAGGTGGACATGGCTTGGTATTTGGGATTCAACTGTCAAAATCAGGACTTGGTTTCACTCTACCTCTTGGCTCCAGATTTGTTTCAACTTTAGTTTGGGGTTAATGTGGTAACAAGACAGCAGCATTCTTCCAGGATCTCCATGGAGAATCTCCTTCCCAAAAGTTCTAGCAGAAGTCTCATTGACCTTGATTGGGTCACATGACCATCCCTGCAAGTAATCACTGTGGTCTAGGAGAGTGAGAAGCTCTCATTTGTTTAGGCAGTGTCCTGGATCTACTGGGACTGAGAGGGTGGGAGGAGGCGTGGTCCCTTGAAGGGAACTTGCAGAGGGGGCTGGGCATGGTTACCCAAGTGGAGGTCCATCAGTACTGGTGAAAAAACTGAAGATGCTCGCTCCTAATGCTTAGCGAGTCTTTGAGTACATTATGGAAGCTCTTAAAATAATAATTCCCTTCTATTTCATGGAGCCTTTTTAAAATCCCTTTTCATATAACTTCTACATATTTGATCTCATAACGATCCCATGAGACTGACAGGAGTGCAAGTAGTATCTTCCCATATTACAGATGTGGAAGTCAAAGCACAGAGCAGGTAAAGACTTTGCCCACAGGGTGCCTAGGGTGGCTCAGTAGCTTAAACATCTGCCTTTGGCTCAGGTCACAATCCAGGGGTCCTGAGATCTAGCTTCTGTCAGGCTCCCTGCTTGGCAGTGAGCCTGCTTTTCTCTCTCCTTCTGCTCCCCGCCCCCCACTGCTTGTGTCTGTGTGTGTGTGTGTGTGTGTGTGTGTGTGTATGCACAAACATTCTCTCTCACTCTGGTCTCTCTCTGAAATGAAATCCTTTAAAAGTAGATAAATGAAAATTTAAAAAAAAATTTTAAAGACTGCCCACAGTCACAAAGCAAGGTAGTATGAACTTGCCCTAGAGTACCACGGAAACATAAAGGCCTCGGAATTGCCTGGCAGATCCACTGGAACTGGAAACTGGGATATATAGGGCCTGACATGGGGTTTATTTATATCAGCTACTAGGATTCGTTCTGAGTTAGCCAGCTAGACTGGTAGCAGTCTGGGTGGCCAAGTACCCATTGTCGATGCCCTCACAGGTGGCAAGGGAAAGAGCTGGTTCATAGGCTGAGACACTGCCACCCCAGGGAAACCCTCTTGTGACTGACTCCCTTTAACTGTGGACTTGGTTTCCCTTGTCCCAGAAAAAAACCCAAAAAACAAAAAAAAAACCACGCCAGTCCAAAAAAAAGTGTGGGGCTGGAGAGGCAGTGCTAGTTGCAGGGCTGACTCCTCCTAAGGGAAATTGGTCCTGGAGCCAAGAGTGTCCTTTGCCAAGATGTAGAGAGGGAGCAGAATCCCCTGGTCCCCTGGTCGATGGGAGTGGTTTGGCTGGAGCTCTCAGGATCCTCCTAAGTGTTGTTGGGATCTCCAAAGAGCCTTCCAAAAAACAGCACCCCTCTTCCACACCAGGTTCTGAACAGATTGAATAAAAAGACAAAGGAGTGGCAGGGAGCCAGAGTACCAGCTCGATTGTCACTAGAGCTAGCATGGAGGCTGTAGCTTAGTGTAAGAACAAAATCGCCTTCCTAAGGGAGCCCAGAAGAAGGATGGAGCAGAGCAGATCATCGTAGTCAGCCTTCCAATCAGACAAGCCATCCCATTGCCGTGGGTAGTGAAAGTAAAGACCAAGAGCAAGTTTTAGGGAAAATCCCTCCTCACAGAAACCGGAAGCCAGGAAGACATGTGACCCTAGCAAGTTATTAATCTGTCTGGGCATTATTTTCTTCTTGGGTAATGTGGGCACCATAACAGAATGTCCCTCACGAGGCGGCAGGGGGGTTCCCAGGGACAAATGCGTCTGGCAGCCCTGGCATGTAGTAAGCACTCCGTGAAAGCTGGCTGCTTCTGTGTGCCGCCCAGGTTCGTGGCAGGTGGCCTCGTGGCTTTCTTCTCCAGCACGAAGCCCAAGCCCCCCCACCCATGTCCCACCGTGCTTGTGTTCTCTCTCCCCAGCTATAAAAATTCATGCTCATGTAGGTGTGCAGTGGCTTTTCGGTTCTTGGCCCCTTCCCAGGCTGTGTTCTCCCACTGGGGGGGGGGGGGGCAGGGGGGTAGGAAGAAGGCAGACATCCTTTCACGGTGGTGAGTGCTGCTGCCACCTCTCCATGCCCTGTTCCAGCAGATCCTGGCTCAAAGTTCAAAGCCAAGGTGGCTTTGTTGAGTAATTCAGTGACATGGCCTGCCCACCCGCCCTCCGCGGGTAAGTCTCACTCCCACACACCCATCTGCTGAGCATCTGCTGCCCTGTGTTTTGTGGTGTGGAGGCTGGGAACAGGCACGCCGCCCCAGCTGACCGCGTGGAGGCTGAGCTTCCTTCCTCCACCCCCCCCCCCCCACCCTGCTGCCCTTGGGCTCAGTCTCTCTCTCTCTCTCACACACACACACACACACACACACACACACACACACACAGTCCTGAACAGTGAGGTTTCAGATCCGCTCCCAGGCTGGTTGGTGCTGACTGCATCTGGATTCACACCAACCTCTTCCTCCTGGGAGTTCACAGTGTTCTTGGAAGGAAGCCTGGGAAGGGAAAGGCCTTCCCCAGCATTCCCCATGCCGCGGCTGGCTGACAGCACGGCCGGAGCTGCCAAGAGCAGTGGAGTCAGACAGACCTGAGTTCAAATCCCTGGGTGACCTTGGGCAAGCTGCTCTCTGCTTCAGTTTCCTCATCCATAAAAAATGTGATAGTAACAGGATCGGTCTCATAGGATAATGGCCAGGATTCAGCAAGAGGCTAACCGTGGAGCACTCGCTCCACATCTGGCACACGGGACAGGCTTGAGAGGTGGTAGCCCTTGACCATCAGCGGGGTACCCCCTGGCTCCCTGGGGGGGGGTACTCATGGAGACAAAGTGAGTGCCATCTCCTTGGGCGCACCCTACCTCCCACATTAGACCCCTACCCCAGTTATCCGATGGGACCAAACTGATTTGCTCTTATGTACAATGTCTCAGTTGTCCAGTAACTCCCATGCCTGGTGTGGTGCCTGGCACTTCAAAAGCACTAAATGTTTGCAGTAAATAAGTGCAAAGTAAAGGGCGAGGGAGTGGCAGGCAGCATCTGTTCCAGGACTGTTTTCTGAACTCTAGGCTGTTCTTTCTGTCCCTATCTCCTCCCTGCCCTACCCCCCCCACCCCCCCACTCCTCCGCTCCCTCCTTCTGACCTTCCTCTTCAGACCTCTCTCTCTTTTTTTCTCGGAAGGAAATAGCTTCCTTCTTTCCTTTTCTTGTAATATCCAAGCTGCTAGAGCATCCCTTGAGAGCCCTTCACCCAGCCGAGAGCTGCGATTCCTCTTTCAAATTGAGTCTGTCCCCTGACTCATTCATTAAAATGCATAGGGCATGTGACCAAACTGCATAATGAGTCTCTCATGAGGAAGGCTCAGAGGCAAGAGGCAGGGAGATGCTGCCAACTGCAAGGCAAACGCTACCCCCTCCAGCCCCCAGCTGTGGATCAGGCTCATTGGCCGTCATGCCCTGGGAAGGCTGGGGGCTGCCGTTCATCTCAAGTAAATCAGCCAAGTCCTGGAGAGCTGCAGCTTGGCAGTCTTGGAAGCTGTGTTGCTTTGGAGAGTCCAACCCGTGACCTTTGCTCAACCTTCCCCCACTCCCGCTGCTTGAGTTTTTCATTTATTCAAATGTATTTCTTTTTTTTTTCCAAATGTATTTCTTAACTACCCAGGTAACATGTGAATACATTTTTATCATAAAAAATTCAAACATAAAAGTGAGCCCCTTTAACAACTCCCAGTATCATTGTCCAGCTCCAAGACACCTCCTGGTCATAAAGCTGTTTACCTTCCGGGGTTTGGGCTGCTCCATCACAACCACCCCATGAAGGCAATATGGGGGCCCAGACAGCCTTTGGCCCTCCTGAGGTCCTAAGCCAGTTCTCTACAAAGCAGTCAACATGCATCTTGGACTCCATCTCAGCTCCCTTCCTGGCAAGTCCCCTGTCTGCCACATAGCCACCACTCGCCCCATCAAATCCCATCCCTACAGAAGACCCTGCATTCTGAACTAAGGAAGCCAAACCAGATGATTCCCTGATTAGAAATTTAGGTTGAACTGCTTTCCAGAGGCACCTGCGCTTTAGTGTTGGAGTCCTGAAAAGTGAAAGAAGTGTCAAAATCCAGTGATCATCACGGTGGCTCCTCAGGTACTAAGGCCTCCTGAGCTCTACCTTTGGATGGTGAGCCTCACTGAACCCACCAATTCATTTCACTTGGGTTAATGACCTATTCCACAGTGGCCTGGGGAAAATCACTAACTTGCCTGAATCACATTAACCCACCTGCAGAATGGGAGTAACACTCATGCCTCCTTCATTGGGTTGTGAAGTTCAATGCAATTAGCTACATAAAGGTAACAGCATTTTGCCTGGCACATGGTCAGAGATGCAATTAATGTTAGCAGTTGTCATACTCATCAGGATTTTTACTCTGATCTGTAATACTCTCATTCATTCATTCAAGAAGCATTTTTATGGAGCACCTACTATGTGCCAGGCACTGTTCTTGATTCTGAGAGGATAGCAGTGAATGAGTCAGACATGGCTGCTGCCCTCCATGGGCTCATATTCTAGCACAGATGCATCGCACCTTTTTTTTTTTTTTAAGATTTTATTTATATATTCACGTGAGACACACACACACACACAGAGAGAGAGAGAGAGAGAGAGAGAAAGGCAGAGACATAGGCAGAGGGAGAAGCAGGCTCCATGCAGGGAGCCTGACGTGGGACTCGATCCCGGGTCTCCAGGACCACGCCCTGGACTGAACGCGGTGCCAAACCGGTGAGCCACCAGGGCTGCCTGCATCGCACCTTTTGATGAATGTTTGATGATGTTTGATAAGTGCTTTGTCTCCTATTGTGTCATGTGGTCCTCACTAATGTCTTTAAGTGAGGCAAAGGCAATATGAGTGTCCCCATTGTACAAATATAAAACTAAGGCTCAGAGTATTAAGCTAATAAGACTGCTAGAAACTGGCCAGTTACAACCTGATCTGGGGACTTTCTGATTCCAGTTTCTGTGCTCTCATGCCATAGGCACTGATCATTATTCTGGGGTGCAGGAGGAGGGGGGCATGAAAGCAGTTCCCAGAGTTCTGAAAGCCTGACCCCACCAGCAGGAGCACAGAAAAGAGGTAGAACTAGCCTCTGTGTGCCTGTGAGAGTCCTGGTTAGTTCTGTCCCTGAAGCGAATCAATCAACAGGGACTGACCCAATATTCCTCTGCCTGGTGCCAGTCTCAGAGACCCGAAGGAGATCTTTTTCAATGAAAAAGCACTGTGGGGGCACCTGGGTGGCTCAATCAGTTAAGCATCTGACTCTTGGTTTTGGCTCGGGTCATGATCTCAGGATCGTGGGATCAAATCCCATGTCAGGCTCTGCTCAGAGTATACTTGAGATTCTCTCTCTCCCCCACTCTCTCCCTGCTCATGTGATAGAAAGAAGGAAGGAAGGAAGGAAGGAAGGAAGGAAGGAAGGAAGGAAGGAAGGAAGGAAGGAAGGAAGGAAAGAAAGAATCTTTTTTAAAAAAAAAAAAAAAAGGAAAGGAAAAGCACTTGCTCCAGCCTGTAGTCTGTGGCCATGACAGCTGGCAGCTCAGAGGTCTGAGAACACTTCCCCCTGGGGTCCTCACACAACAGGAGAGAGGATGGCTGGGACTGTGGGCTCAGTGACCAAACTGCATCATCTTGGGGTGGCACCTGGAATTCAGAGCTGTAAGAGGGTTCTCTATCCATACCCAGCATCCCTCCCAGTCAAGGCTGGGCAGAGCAGAACTGGTGCCATCTGAGAACACCACACACAGGAACCATGTCTGTATTGGGGAAAGTTGCAGGGATAGGTCTGGCAAAGATCCCTGGAAGAGGGCACTGAGGGCCAGCCATTGCATAGCAAGACCCATGACCTGAATAGGGCTCAACCAGGGCATTTCCCTGACCCCATCACAGTGACAGCTCACGCCTACCCTCTGACTGCAGGTGGTAGTACTGAACCCACACAGCATTATGTGACTGACAAAGGGGTCTCCACCTCCAAGATCATCTCTGCCCAATCCTCATGGAAACACACACAGCCCTGCCCTTCTTTAGAATCTTTTACTTGCTTTCTCTCTTGACATGCCTATACCCTCCTGAGGTATCTCTGTACCTATCCCAAGGATAGATTTGTTTTCTTTCTTTTTTTTTTTTAAGATTTTATTTATTTATTCATGAGAGACACAGAGAGAGAGAGAGAGAGAGAGAGAGAGAGAGGCAGAGACACAGGCAGAGGGAGAAGCAGGCACCATGCAGGGATCCCAACGCAGGACTCGACCCCAGGACTCCAGGATCATGCCCTGGGCCAAAGGCAGGCGTTAAACTGCTGAGCCACCCAGGGATCCCCTCTGTTTTCTTTCTTATTAAATCTAAGCACACAGGATTATTCATGATCGTTGGTAAATGACATTCTTTCATCTTCACTTAGACCTTGCACAAGATTATTTATTATTTATGTTTACTTATTTGATTATAATATGGTGGACACCTGTGAACCCACTGCCCAATTCTTCCTGTGTGTTCCTGCCCTTTGCATCACTTTGTCTCCCTTACCCCATCCTGAATCTTTTTTATTAAACATTTATTTATTGATGGAGGGAGGGGAGGAGAGAGAGAATCCCAAGCAGGCTCTGTACTGAGTCCACACTCAGCTTGACTCCATCCCAGGACCCTGAGATCACGACTTGAGCCAAAACCAAGAGTCGAATGCTTAACCGACTGAGCCACCCAGGTGCACCGCGCCCCCATCCTGAATCTTGAGTTTACCGTTCCTTTGCTTTTCTAATAAATAATTTTAGTGTATTTTTCTAAAAGGTATATCGTTTAGACTTCAGTTTTCACCTTACACAAGAGAATATTCTGCTGTATGTAGTCTTCTAGAATATATTTTTTCTCATAATATTATATTGCTAATTTTCATCCATACTGTATTGTAGAGCTATGGTCCACTTGTTTTCATATTATAATCATCTCTATTATGTTCTAAATGTATTTATTTATTCGTCTGTCACTGGACATTCGAGTTGTTACCAGCTTTTCACTACTTTAAACATTCATGCACATGTCTCCTAGAGAACAATGTGAATGTAGCAATTTACAGTCCTACCACCAACAAATTTATAGAGATCCTATTGATCCATACATATTCTTTCCAACACTTGGCATTATCAGACTTTGTAATTGTTTCCAACTGAAAGGTTATTAAATGGTTTCTCACTGTGGTCTGTTCATTTTTATTGGCTATCCCAGTATGGTTACAATGATCAGTGGTGAGGTGGGGATCACCCCACAAGGAAGCCATGAGGATATAATGAAGCACAGTAGGCTTGCAAAGCCTCTCCCAATTGGGATCATGTCATTGTCTTGTTCAACTCTGGGCTCCCAATAGCCCACGCAGGGCCTGGTACCTCATCATTATCATTATCATCATCAAAACAACAATAAAAATAATAGATAACATTTACTGAGTGCTTACTAAGTGCCAGGTGCTATGCTACCAAATACCTTTCTTTACTTTTATTATCTCATTTAATTGTTCCAGAAACCCTGCAGGCAGATTCTATATTACTCCCATATGAAAGATGAGGGACTAATATTAAATATCTTCCCCAGAATCACACAAGTAGTAAATGATGGAGCCAGAATCTGAACCTTGGCATTTGATACCTGAGCCCTTACCTGTTCTATTAGAGGTATCCAATCAATACCTGAGCGGTGCCTTTACCTATCTATAACGAGAGGCAGGGTCAGATGCTGTAGCACTTTTTATCGCCTATCAAATATATTTAAAATGTACCCAAGTTTTGCTTATAAACAAAGCTTAAAGATTTTTATAATTTTACTCTAGTCAAAGATAACTCATTTAATTTCTGATTGGCTAAAATTTCTTGGCAATCATTACACAGACAGAAAACTCTCACTGTCTGAGAGATCTAATGTACAAATTGTTCTCAAATGCCATGAGATGTTATAAATTCCTCTTTTACCGACAATTCCCCTAAAATTATTGTTCTATTTTTTCCCTATCGATCACACTTATTATCTTGAACCTACCATATCCTTTACTTATCAATGTGTCGTACTATTGATGCACAGGGCCGGAATAGTTGTCTACTTAGTTCGGTCTATATCTTTCATTGGTTTAGTACGTATGTATCCCTAGTACCTAAGATTGTGCCTGGCACAAAGAAATAGCCAACAAATATTTGCTGATTGAATTGAATAAAGTATGCTTCCGGGAATGAATGAATGAATGAATGAGTGAATGAGAGAGTGAATGAGTAAGTGGGTAAATGAGTGAGTGAATAAGTGAATAAATGAATGAGCAAGTGAATGAATTAATGAATGCGTGAATGAACCAATGTCTACTAAATTGAACAGTTAATGAAGATCGACTATATTATTTTGTTTTGTGGTTTTATTTTCCATTTTGAAGCCAATTATTTCTTCAGGTGTCTGTCAGGTTTCAAACATTTCTGTCAGCTGGGAGGCCTGAGATTTGGTGCCCGTATGCCTAAAGAATAGAACAGTCCTGAAGATTCAAAACAATGTTTCAATGCCTTTTCCTTTATCTCTTAAAAACCAACATCAACAATGAGCAGCCCGCCTCAAATGAAACTGTTTGGCAATGAGGCAGGAGGCTCTTAAAAACAAGGCAAAACAAAAAATTCCTGGCAGCTTGTATCTGGCGATTTTTCTAGCAACGTACATTGGTGTCCAGGTCCAGTGCACCTCATTAGGTACGCAGGGCATCTGACAGATGTGTAACAGGCCCAAACCCCTGGCTGTTGTTCCTCTTTCCAAACTGGGGTGCACTAGATAAATGCAGGAATCAGGAACCATCCCTCCTCGTCAAGCGTCTGTGGCTCAGTTCCCAGAGCCGGGCCAAACGGGTAATTATAGCTTCCCTCTGTGGTGTGCAGGGCAGGAGGCTGATTTAGTAAAGGAAGCCTGCTGTCTGTCTCCAGCCTGGCTCTGACTCATGGAACCAGGGAGTCCCAGAAGCGCTACCCACAGAGGGTGGTGAGCAGCTGGGGGGTGGGAGGTGAGGGTGGCCAGCGAGCAAGGCTGAAAGCCCCGAGAATGAGGAAACTCCCCGCTTGGCCTGGAAGAACCTGCAGCTGGAGCCAGAGGAAGTGAGGCTCAGACAGAGCAGCTGCTGTTCTAGCAACTGCATGGCCACGGCTGCAGCCTTGAAAGGGGGCCCCTGCCATGTGGGGATGCAAAATCAAATGGGTTAGTAATTCTCATATTCAAAAGTAATTGGGGGGAAAACCCGAATTGCCTCTACGAAGGATGGCTGCCTTTGTGTGATATGCCAGTGGCTTTGGTTTCTTTCAGGGAGGCTGGGTCCATGGATTCTGGAGTGATGAGCACTCTGCTCGTTCGATTTCCCCCCTTTGGCAGGAGAGGCAGCTAATTAGGTCTTTAGGAGCCACAGAGGCAGACTGACCTGGGAGTGGCTTCAGCTACAGGCAGGGTAACAGGCCACTCTGGCAGGGATTTAGATGCCACCTTAGATAGGTCACCAGAGGTCATTTACCCTTCCTTCTGTCTCCAGCAGCTTCTTCCTCCTCCCCGGACAGGCAGCCAGACCTGACAGTCAGCCAGACAGAGACAACTTGACCTCCTCCTGCAGGCCCTGCGGGCCAGGAGATTCCGGCTCCTATCCCTCCCTTTCCCGCTGAGTCACCCACCTCCCAGTCAGGTGATCCTCCCCTGAGCCCTTCTGAGAGCACCTTGACCTATATTGCAAGCTCTCCATTACAGCAGATCCTAATTGTCCCGAGAGAAGGCCTGCCAGGCCAGCGGGCAGGATGCCCGAGTGTCGCCGGGGGCAGCCCCAGGCTCCAGACAAGACACCCTGGCCAGTGGGAGGGGGCCACTCCTACTCCCAGAACACGAACAACACCAGACAGGCCTGAAAGTGGAAAGCTGGGAGGCTGGAGGCTGTGTGTGCAGGGCGGGGGCGGATGGGGCGGTGAGAGTTAGCTGGGAAAGCTGACAGCCACTGGGAGACACGCTTCCTCCCCTCCTGCTCTGGGCTCCGTGGCTCTGGGCCAGGCCCTGAGTGAGCAGACTGCTGGCTACCAGCGGTGAGGGGCAGATGCAATCCCCCTCTGGGGCTGGGTGACGTTGCTGCCCACGGGCAGGGGAGAGGTGAGAAACCATGCAAATCATAGGATAAGCCTCAATGACTCATCCAGATCGTCCCAGCCCAGAAAAATGGAGAAAACGTTCCCCCCAGCAGGGAACAAGTTCTTGTCCCCAAATTATCCACAAATGGCCTCTATGGATTTTGTCTATGGGTTCTTTGTGCTGTGGTTGCCTGGGCAGTCTTTGTGTCCTCTGGATATGGGGGTAATGGGCGGAGTGGGATGGGGTGGGGGAGAGCTGTAGGAAGGGAATTAAAAGGGAAGCGTTCAGAATCAAACATTAAGCCTCATCCTTGGGCGTCAAGCCTGTACAAAGCGGTATTAACTGAAGATTCCAGTTCCTGTTGAATTAGAACGTGAAGTCATTCTTCAAAGCCTGACTTTCCCAGTTAGTAGCTCTGTGACCTTGGCAAGTCACCCTAAGGCCTCAGTTCCCAATCTGTCTTATGGGTGTTTAAATAAGACTGTGTTAGATCTGATAGCATGAGCACTGCATCAGGTGATGTGTGTAAAAATATCATACCAATTATATAGAGCTATGCACAGCTACGTAATAGTCTTTTCTCTAGATTGTGAAGCTCCTCCCCACTCTCCTCTGAGAGGTTTTTTTCTTTTTTAAGATTTTATTTATTCATGAGAGAGAGGCAGAGACAGAGGCAGAGGGAGAAGCAGGATCTATGCAGGAAACCCGATGTAGGACTCAATCCTGGGACTCTGGGACCACGCCCTGAACCAAAGGCAGACACTCAACAGCTGAGCCACCCAGGCATCCCAGAGAGGATTATTTTATTTGTTGGATGTCCCAAACGTAGAAGAGCCTACCTCTGTGTATGTTTCAAAATGTAAATAGGAAACCATAGTCCCTGGTTCTAGGAGGGTCTGCCAAGGCTAACAGCCCCACATAGCATGTTTGCACATCACCCAAAGATTAGTTGTTCATCACTTTATTCTCTTAGATCAAGAAAAGCTATGCATTTATCATAACTTAGATTAAGAAAAACCTGCAGAGTAAAGCAAAGTCCTGTGTTTTTTTAAGATTATTAATTTATTTATTTGACAGAGAGAGAACACAAGTAGGGGGAGGGGCAGAGGGAGAGGTAGGCTCCCCGCTGAGCAGGGACCCTCCTCCCAACCAAAGCAGGACTCCATCCCAGGATCCCAGGATCAAGATCTGAGTCGAAGGCAGACGCTTCACTGACTGAGCCCCCCAGGCACCCCAAAGTCCTGTTTTTAAATCAGAATGTAAACATACGAAGTTATTGCCTGGTGCACAGTGGAGGCTAGATGTCAGAATGGGTGCCCGTGAGCTGGCTGGAAGGGAAGAGGGGTTGAAGGAGGGATGGAGTAGAGGGAGGGAGAAAGTTCAGCATCTCTAGGAGCACAGTTGGATTTACCAGGAAGTTAATTATGCTTGAACTTCAGGACACTTCACTTACATGTCTCCCTTTCAAGGCCTGGTACCTCATTTTGAAATCATGGATTCCCTTCCTAAAGAGAGCCCCTGGGGTTGTATATTCTTCAGGCCCTAGCAAACCTGGATCTGTCCCTCTATAGTAGTTCTCTGAAAGACCTAACCCTTGTTCACGTTAAGGATACATAAGCACAAAAGAAATGCAAGTGGCCTAGGGGAGGTGATGCCTTCATAGCATCTCCACCGTGAACTCCACATCTGCCATTTGCAGGAAGATCCACATGTAGCGGGGCAAGAACAGCACCATAAGGAATGGGATGAAGAAAGAGGGTGGAGGTCAGGAATGTGCAGAATTATGGGACCAATTCCAACTTCCAGAATCCCCTCTGGTACTTCCAGGGCTCTCCAGTTTGCAGGCTTGAGTCTGGTTGCACAGCATGGGGTGGTAGAGAAATGATTTGCAATCTGGAATTCTCTCAGCTAGTCCTGACTAGTCTTCTGGAGTCCTCGTCACTAACTAGCTGTAGTGGCCCTGGAGTTACTTAACCTCCTTGGGCCTACCATTTCTGGTAATGGTAGGTGATTGCAGAGCACCTCGCTGAAACAGCCTTGTCCACCACTGTATTCCCATGAGCACAGTGTCTAATAATTATGGTTTTACATTCATCACACAAATTTACTTAGTGCTTCTAGATGAGAAAACTGCAGTAAGAGCTGTTACAGACCTTTACCCCAGGTCACCCAGCTATTAGGTAGTAGAGCTGTGAATCAAACTCACACAGTCTGGCCCCAGAGTCCCCATTTCCCTATCACTCTGCCCTATACACTCAGTAAGTAACAAAGTCAATGGACTTTACTTTTTAGAACAGTTTCAGATTCACAGAAGAATTGAGCAGATCTCACAGAGAGTTTGATGAATGAAGTAAATGGAGAGTCCCTTGACTGAGACCATGGTTCATTACCCAGGGCACATGGGAGGGGAGCTCATGCTTGTGAGCTCTCTGCATGCCCAGTATTTCAGATGAGTTGCTCCATTTAATTCTCATAGCTGCCTCATTAAGGAGGTAACAGTCACCCTATCTTGCAATGAAAAAACTAAGGCTCAGAGAGGCTCAGGGGCTTGCCCTAGGTCACACAGCAGATGAAGGGTTAGGACCAGAACATTCTGATATGTCTGACCCTAAAGATCACATTTGCCCCTCTGAAAACCTCCTAACAATCAGCAAAAAAATATTGCCTCATGTTTATTAACCTAACACTCCTCTCTAGCCAATCATTTAAAAAATACTTTGTAAGCCTTTTTGTCTTTTGGTCCTCACTACTGCCCAGGAAAGTAGGTGAGGCAGTGGTCATGATTCCGTTTTATAAAGGAAGCTATTCAGACTTCAACAATTAAGGTCATGAAGGAAACACAAATATGTTGACTCTTAGGCCATGTTCTGCTCTTCTCACTAATCCTTCCCTCCATCATATACTTCATTGTACATCAACTCTTACTTAAGCCTACACAGAGGAAATACCTTCCTTGTCAGATAAGAGTCCTCAAGGGGCTACCCCTCTTCCCAGGGGTCTTCCAAGAGGATTCTTCCAAAATCTAAGCTTTGACTGCACATAAGTCCTTTCCTACATCTTTGGCATTTTACCTGCTCTGTTGCCAAAGATTGGAGGTGAAGGGTTGACTGTGATATTTTCTGCTTTTCCCCTATATTTAACCAACACAAGGAGGAGTTGGCCATTTTCAGCTAAAGAAGGTTGTGTCTCATTCTTATGGCACACTCAGAAATTGCATTGTGGGGCACCGGGGTGGCTCAGTGGTTGAGTGTCTGCCTTCAGCTCAAGGCATGATCCTGGGGTCCTGGGATCGAGTCCTGCATCAGGCTCCAAGCAGGGAGCCTGCTTCTCCCTCTGCTTATGTCCCTGCCTCTCTCTCTGTGTTTCTGATGAATAAATAAATAAAATCTTAAAAAAAAAAAAAAAAAGGAAGAAAGAAAGAAACTGCATTGCCAACAATGAAAACCCACTTCATCATGGCAGGAAAGAGAGAATTTCCATTCTGCCCTCCACGCTCAGGCCAATGTAAGTATACCTCTGAAGCAAGCAAATTATCTTTGACACTTCCACTTTCTTGACAGCCTCTAGCTGGAGTCACTCAACTTATGACCCTAGAGCAGAGGATCATGGTGGGTTTTTTTGTTTGGGGGGTGTTTTTGTTGTTTGTTGGAGGGTTTTTTTGGTAGTCATTCTTAGTTTGAAAAAATTTCAAACTTGTAGAAATGGTACAGGAATGTTACAATGAGGTCTCTTTTCTGTAACCTTTAGGTTAAGAGGAGTTTAATTAATTTTTAAAAATCTCATTAATGCAATTTTATTTCTCTTAAAATACTAATTTTATTTATTTTGAGCAGGAATTACATTTGTTCAAAATTCACAAGGATATACAGTGAGGAGTGTTCCCCCAATCCTTGTCTCCCATTGTCCAGCGCCCTTTTCTAAAAGAAATCAGTGATTTAGTGTAGTTGTAGGGTGCCTGGCTGGCTCAGACATTAGAGCATGCAAATCTTGATCTCAGGGCTGTGAGTTCAAGCCCTATATTGGGTGTGGAGCCTACTTAAATTTTTTTTTTTCATTTAAAGAAAATATAGTTGTATGTATGCATTCTTATTTTGCCCCCCTATACACACCTTGGTTTTCTCATTTGAAATAATTCTAATTCAGATCATAAAGAGTGTTTTCATTTTTAAAAAATGATGTTATTGTGTTCCATTGTATGGGCATTCCCTCAGTCTGGTTAACTAGGTCTCCAAGATAGCCAATGAGGTTGTTTTGAACTTTTATCATTGCTGCCAGTACTACAGTGAATGACCTTATGAGTCTGTTATTCTTTAGGATAGTTTGCAACTTTTAGTAAAGACCAGAGCTGAGATTCTACTATGAGGTTATGTTGGAAATGTCATCAGTTCAGGTACCTAGAAGGTAGGTCATTTCTCATCTCTAGGCCATATTCCCTTGATCTGAGGGTTGGTAACCTAATCTGACACGCTCTGGGCCTTAAAATTTTCACTGGTGATACCAAGGGTGATAATTACTTTTCTCAATAGGCTATTTTCTTGCTCTGAAATGGTCTGTTTCTCACTGTTCTTCTGAGCCCACTTCTGCTCAGCACGTTGGGCCTGTTAGTTCAGTACAGATAGCACATACACTCTGCCACCAGGAATCTTAACTGGTCTGGGATCTATCAGTCAATTTGTGTGCCAGGTTAAAACACTTGAACCAAAAGTTTGGATTTCATAATGTTTATATTTGGGAAATAAATCAAGGTCCCCCAAGTGTGCTGTTTGAGGAATTCAAAGAAGCATAGTAAAAAGGTATAAATACCAACAAAAACTCCACAATAAATAGCTCTTTCCCAAAGGACAGCTGGAAGGCAGTGCTGCAGAGTTAAGTAGCCAGGAACATCCTCTGCTTCGTTTTCAAAGTAGGTCTTAATACATGTATTTACTAGGACACATTTCAGATAAAGAACTGAACTCCATTATTATTCACTCAGAGGAAAAGAAGAAAAGTTCTAGTTAAAGATGCAACTGCCACACTACACACACACACCCCTTACCTATGTTGTGGTTATACTGTACCATTTTGAAAAACAAAACAAAACAAAAAACTCATTCAGTGTTCTGCTTCCCAGATAAGCTACCCTACATCTAGTCTAGATTTTTTTAAAAGAAGAATGTAGGGGCACTTGGGTGGTGGCTTAGTTGTTGGGCATCTGCCCTCAGCTTGGGTCATGATCCTGGGGTCCTGGGATGCAGCCCCACCACCATCAGGCTCCACGCTCCATGGGGGAGCCTACTTCTCCCTCTGCCTCTGCTGTTCCTGTCACTTGTGCTCTCTGGTTCTCTCTGTGTGTCAGATAAATAAATTAAACCTTAAAAATATATATATATATTTTTTAAGATTTTATTTATTCATTCATGAGAGACTGAGAGAGAGAGGCAGAGACACAGGCAGAGGGAGAAGCAGGCTCCTCTCAGGGAGCCCGACATGGGACTCAATCCCAAGACCCCAGGATCATGCCCTGAGCTGAAGGCAGACGCCTAAC